>NC_135565.1:4031641-4044141 GCF_964340395.1 Glandiceps talaboti | reverse complement strand
GGAGAAGCGTCTACTCCTCCACAAAAGAAACCATAGCAACCTGGACATGAACCATTACAGCGAACATCCTCTAACGGACTTTTTATATGATAGAAGTAACTACAATGACAGGTGATGACGTCATCATACTTTCGTATGGCTGCATATAATAGTCCACCCTGTAAACATCTGTTGACACAGTTAGCTGGTGTCAGGTCATCAGTAGTCATTTTGATCCAGCCATCATAGTACTTAGTACCATAATCGAAACATCCAAGATAATCTGCGTTGGATAAATTCCCTGATGAAGGTAAAACAATAAGCGAAATCAAAGTGCATGCCTCGTGTCATTGGTCAAGCTAAAATCGGGGA
Source organism: Glandiceps talaboti (assembly GCF_964340395.1). Classification (NCBI taxonomy): domain Eukaryota; kingdom Metazoa; phylum Hemichordata; class Enteropneusta; family Spengelidae; genus Glandiceps; species Glandiceps talaboti. The sequence continues at coordinate 4,043,790 of NC_135565.1, read as the reverse complement.
ACAAAGTTATTAGTAAAAATCAAAGCCATTCAAATCCCACAAGATTTTTTTTAAGATTCACAGTCTAGCTTTTAAAGAAAATTGACAATCTTTTATTTTGTGAAAGAGTTAACACAGTATTCCTCTGCTATACTAGATTTTCCAATGCGACCTGCATTTTAGAAATTTGTGTGGTGATCCTTGATTTCAACGGACAATGTAGTTGGGTTTTCTTAACAACGGTACAGCAAAGGTTTAAGGTTTTTATTTCCTAGCCACATACTAGAAATATTGAAAGACAAGAAACAGTTCATTCTTACCTAGTAAACCTGTATTGAGTTCGGAGCAGTTCTCTCCTCGAAAAACATCAGTATGACACAAGCATATATAACCTGCTGTACTGCAGTCTGGTTGACACGTAGAGGGCGGGCTACATGGATTGGGGCTACATTTATCGCAAGTTGCCGACAACGCCTGTTGGTGATAGAGTACGATTATGCATAAAAGGCAGACAGACAGACAGGTAGACAGACAGACGGGCAGACGGACAGGGAGACGTGCAGACAAAGGCAGACGGACACATAAATAAAGACAGACTAACTGACTGACTGACAGATAGACAGACAGACAAACAAAGGCAGACAGACAGACAGACAGACATACATTCATACATACATACATACATACATACATACATACATACATACATACATACATACATACATACATATGTTATTTAGAAATGTTCGGGTTTTCACCTGGCATTTCTCTGTCTCGCCAATTTTTCCTTTGAAAAAGAATATTTATTCGAAACGTCGGATTTAACAGCTATACGGACTGGTTTATTAGTTCCTTATGCATTTCTTTCTACATACATACATACATACATACATACATACATACATACATACAGACAGACAGACAGACAGACTGATTGACTGACAGACAGACATATCTACATAATCGCCCCCCCCCCCTTACCGAAAGTAACAAAAAGACAGACAAAGTAATCACAGATATTGAAATGCACATTGACAAAGTGACCACTTTAATCTAATCAGTACATATTGACAACCGTATGCAATCAACTAGCGTTCAGGTAACATTTTTGCGATAGATTTTTTAAATACAAGGCAACTAAGTGATGTTCGTGCCTGCAGAGATTCGCATGAAAAAATTTGCTAAGTTATTCTTTATTTGATATTAATAACGTGTCTAATTACTAGATATAACACACATCTTGGTAATGCAAATAACACAATTAGGTTGATTTATTAAATATTAGCAAGATGAAGCTATTAACCTAGCAGTCAATAAAAAAATCGACAAGCAATAATATTCTCGTATCAACTAGCAAACTCTTCACATGTGATAGTGTTGCGTGTATGAAAATGAAATTGGTTTATTCCGTTTTGACGATAATCACTTCGCTATCACTTCGATTCTGCAGCAGATGTATTCGCCTTATACAGTATACTTTACGTTCAGACCACATTTTATGAGAAGTAATCTAAGGTGTTATTAATTAACATATTGCACAATATGGTGATATAAAAGACAACATTTTTAAGACAGGAGAACAAAAACTGTCTGTGTGTAGTGACACCGTAAGACATCAGTCGCGTGAAAGTTTGAACGATTTACATTCAATCATATATGCTGTAATTTAGTTCCATCCTAAACTACATTTGATGTCGGTTCTATTTTTGAAATGTGTTTCCGTAAAAAAAAGTCTTTAAAAAAGTCTCAAACTATACATAGGAATCGTTATAGGCAATCATAAAAACTTACCATAGACAGTTGGACCATCATACCAATAGCGTACATTAAACTAGCTACAGGGACACGATGAAAGATAAGTTCACTATCCTTTCGCATGGCTAGAGGATTCGGAATGAGGCTAAAAAGCACACAACCTAATGAATGCATCATGTTTTCATGTAATTTGATCGAAATGGTGTAACTTGAACACTGTTTATGCATACCTACCGATCGATAAAGATGACATTCATCATAAAGGACATCATTATAAGTAAATGTCATGATTGTCTGTCATTTCAACAACAAAGACATCTTTTGTTGTGACGTTGTTAGACATTATAGGATAGATGGCATATTAGCCTGCTGAAGGCGGCCATGGTATGTAGATCTACAGAGAGAGAAAGATCTACAGAGAGAGAGAGAGAGAGAGAGAGAGAGAGAGAGAGAGAGAGAGAGAGAGAGAGAGAGAGAGAGAGAGAGAGAGAGAGAGAGAGAGAGAGAGAGAGAGAGAGAGAGAGAGAGAGAGAGAGAGAGAGAGAGAGAGAGAGAGAGAGAGAGAGAGGGAGGGAGGGGGAGGAGGGGGGGGGGCAGGCAAGCAAGCAGGTAGAGAAATGGACTGGCACTATTTTATAGCATTCATTTAAAGACAAATGGATGTCGATAGCTAAGTGATGCATGATTCTCAACGTTTACCGACAACACAGAGATGCCACAATGACAGACGACTGCCGATACGAAACGAAATGCTTAATGATCGATATTAAAGATGTCATTTTAATGTAAGAAAATCTTGATATTGCAGAAATCATTCCACTTGACCTAAATTCGTTTTATCTCTGTCCTACACAAAATCATGACATTGTAGTATCTTGTGACGCATATATATTAAATCAATACATGTTGTTTGTCCGTTGATATTAACTTTATGGGATATGGGGCACACATCAATCAGTTATTGATTAGAGTGACACAATATATACACTTGCTATAACTGAAAATGCGTGACAATGAAACAAACACTATCAGATAGATAGTTTGCATTTTACCGTAACCGTTCAACATGTACTGTAACTCTACCAAGTTGAACTTAAACATATTCACACAATCTATAATACTCTATTGATTTTGTTCATTTTATTTTCCAATGTATACGTCACGACGAGTTCAAAGTTTCTTCTTTGGTAACATACATTTTCCTACATCTTAACTGTTATGTTTATTTATGGATAATCTCAATTTGAATCTTTCTTTTGGTATGTCTTTTGACCCATTACATGTGTGAAAAAATGACAATGAAAGTAGTTTTTGAGCCAAAGTCTACATGATAGAAAACAGCAGCAACAAGAACAACATCTCCCACCACAATCAACCTCCACCACCACCACCACCACCACCACCACCACCACCACCACCACCCAAACCACCACCACCACCCAAACCACCACCACCACCACCACCACCAACAACAACAACAACAACAACAACAACAACAACAACAAAAACATGTCCAACACCAACAAAATAGAAAACAATACCACCACTACCACATAACAACAACAATAACAACAACTGATATAAACAAATATATGTATATATATATATATATATATATATATATATATATATATATAATAATAATAAACTTTCAAATGAAATGCTAATTCCCAGCTCTGACATACATCAGATACGGCAAATCGATAATATGACAAAATTATTATTTTGCATCTGATCATATTGTTGTCTACAAGCACTCTGTAATATCAAAATAATAAATTATTATGTCAATGTTACACAAGAGAAGATGAATTGATTTTAATTTAGATGTGTACAATGTACATATTTTGAGATATTGATACACATAGACAAATTACTGGTTTATCAGTAAACATAATATTACTGTCTTTAATGATATCTAACGTCAGTATTTACAACACAGTATTTACTATGTCACTCCAAAAATCAATAAATCACTGTATATTTTATTTGAATTGGTACAACTGGCGTGATTGATGTAAATCGCTTTCTTTAAATTACATAAAAAGTATGTCAGTAATAACTGTCCAGCAAACAAAAGAAGTTTGAATAATGACTGTCAGGTGTAATGTAACACACGATTCTTAATTGATAGTATATTGGAGAATGACGTTAACACACATGTATTTGACAAATTGTTGTGTTCGTTATTTGCGTTAATTGATAAAGCTCATGGCAATGACAGAATTGTTAATGACAGCATATCCCATACAATTTGTTGTCCCCGTGAGATGCTTAGAAGTTTGTAAAATATGACATTTATTACAATGCCGTATAATACAAAGATTAATGAAATAGAAGAGGAATACATTTCTATAAAGATAATTCTTTGCCCTTGAACTTTGGCACTTTTAATCCTCTCCATGTTTACCTAGAAAATTATTTCCATAATTATGTTAATATTTGTCGAAGTAAACTATCAAATTAAATGTTACCTTTGCTTGTTTACCCTCGATTGAAGTATTTTCTCTTAGGAATTCTGATATTACAATAATATTATCATTCATATGGCTATTCGTTTCTTTGTATTAAAATTTGAAAACTATTGCAGTACATTTTATTGTATTTTTTTAATGTTTGAACAATTTATTGATTTATTATTTTGTATCATTTTTTAAATTTTATTTCATTTAATACTCTTCATCACAGGCTTGACAATAAATTACTATACACTATGAATACAAATTGAGGATTTGAGTTACAAACAGACTTGGTGCATGTTATTTCGCATTAATTTTTTGGAAACGAGAATCAAATTGAAATAATTATTAGTTAAAAATCCACAATAAATATAAATTTCTCTGCCAGATGGTCACTTTACAGTTTTTCAACAATTACGTCATCATTTGTTACCGGAAGACCCGACTGTACAGTCATTTTGAATGTGTCTTCTGAACATAAACTGCATGAAATCAACAAGAGTGCTGATGACGTCACAGTGTGAGGAGTCAAGACGACTAACATAAGCTGCATGAAATCAACAAGAGTGCTGATGACGTCACAGTGTGAGGAGTCAAGACGACTAACATAAACTGCATGAAATCAACAAGAGTGCTGATGACGTCACAGTGTGAGGAGACAAGATGACTAACATAAGCTGCATGAAATCAACAAGAGTGCTGATGACGTCACAGTGTGAGGAGTCAAGACGACTAACATAAACTGCATGAAATCAACAAGTGTGATTATGACGTCACAATATGAGGAGTCAAGACGACTAACATAAACTGCATGAAATCAACAAGAGTGATGACGACGTCACAATGTGAGGAGACAAGACAACTAACTATTAACTACGACAGGTGATAATCAATTTGCGTATCGCAAGTTATATAGAAATCAATATACAATATACAGTATACAAGAATACCATTAACTTCTGAAAATTGTTATGAGACAATTTCACACAACTACAAACACGAAAGCATTTACGAGAGTATTTTACTATAACTTCTCGCCTTGTTCACTCGCTGCCGTAAATGGCGTGGGTAACAAATTTAAAGTGTTCTATAAATGTTTTGGGTGTATGCAGTTCTTTATGTTCATAATTCGTTTGCATAATTAATGATATTTCTTAATGAGGCAATATCTCGAGATGTCAATTATACTATGGCACATACGACGGTTGATGACTTTAACTAATTTTCATAATGAATTATACCAATTAGGCGATTTATAACCACTGCTTGCTCTGATATATGAGGAAGTCTTATGGCAAGAACACAGTTGCATGGAGGGGAAATTATTTGATAAAAACAAATTTGAAGTATTAGAAATTATAAATGATTTGAATAAGATTTTAAATTATAACAAACCACATATCAATAAAATGCTAAACTAACTCGAGCAGTAAGAGTTTATAGCAATTTAAAGAATCGGACACTATTATAACATCTTCATGTATGCACCGCAAGCATATATGCATGTGAAATATAAAAAGAGGGTCGGCGTGTGCCCACATGTAGACATAATAGCGCCACCAGACGTTCGGGAATAGGAAAACTATCATAAAGAAATCATTGTCCAGGTCCCTTCCGTCAAAATATGCAACAAACAAACAGATGAGCATAAACACAGATGTTTAACTTCGTTCTAAAATTCGCTTGAAGCGACAAAGAAAAACATGTCAATATAAATGAACTGTATCGTTTCCTATGCACTTACAGAAGTAGAATTGACAAAACACAGACGACAGACCTGACGTCAGAAAAAGTAGCAACTCCACTCAACAATGCAGAGAAAACGTCTGATCGATTTGTTTAGACTCCCATTCTATCGAATTTCTGTGTGGATTGTTGTTGTCTAATGATTACATGTCCAGGTTTGACATTTAAAAGGAAATACTAGTATTTGGAATTGAACCATTCATGAACCGACCTACTTTTTTACTCAAATCAGCAGTCAGAACAGTGGACCATTACTTGGACTCGGTGTTTCAGTGTATAGATATCGGCTACATTAAGATATAATACGCTTTATAGGACCAATTTTCATCTAATGATCTCTCTAAAGTTTGCCATACCAAAATTTGTTTCTTTTTCTGAGATAATGAAAGACATTTTGGGCTCCATCGTCTTATTTTGAAGGAACTGACAATATGTTATCCACACAGTGTAAAGGGACACAAGTGAGCTGTGTTTATATACGCTTTGGGTATGTTTTTGTAGTCTGCATAAAATGTACTCGTAATACTAGTATAATTTTACTTTCTGAAACCTGCTTAATCATTACTTGCAATTTACTGAACTAAAACCAGTTATGAAGATAGAATTTATAAACGACTCGATGACGTAATTTATCATACTGTGTTTTATGTATGTATTTTCACTTGGAAGTAAAAGGTATATATATTCAGCTCACGGAGCATTGTGTTTTTATGCAAAGATAGACACATTCCAACTTATTCCAACAATGATTATATAAGAGACATCACGCACATAGCATGGTCCTTTACCCAAACATATTGAAAAGTGATAAAGCATTGATATTCTCTTACAGTGTAGCAGAAGCAGGCCTCTGCTGAAAGAAACTACTCATGGCCTTGATACTTATAATGTCGTCAATTGTAGTAGTAGTAGTAGTAGTAGTAGTAGTAGTAGTAGTAGTAGTAGTAGTAGTAGTAGTAGTAGTAGTAGAAGTAGTAGTAATAGTAGTAGTAGTAGTAGTAGTAGTAGTAGTAGTAGTGGTAGTAGTAGTAGTAGTAGTAGTAGTAGTAGTAGTAGTAGTAGTAGTAATAGTAGTAGTAGTAGTAGTAGTAGTAGTAGTAGTTGTTGTTGTTGTTGTTGTTGTTGTTGTCACTTGTGTAAAAAAACATCGTGTCTCATGAGTAAAACACCAATGTATCTCCATTTCTCCTGTATTTGTATGTGTACTGTTTACGTTTACTGACGAGGATGGGACTTACACAGTTGTAAACAGTGATTTCTTAAAACGTAATATGTATAGTAAAGAAAATGGACACCTTATGTAAGTGACCAACTTCTTGGCAGACATCCCTTGCTGCAGATTATTACGATGTGAAAATGCTGACAAATAATTCATCCTGACGTCATGATGCTTGGGTTAAAATTATTGCCGAGTCTTACACTATCCACGTGTCTTATAAAATCAACAAAGTAGACAGTATTGGTAAACAACTACACTGAGTTATCACTGTGTTTATCGTGTGAAACTACAATAACATTTAACGCCTTTGTTACGAGACACTGATGCCTGGACACTCCCGTCTCCTGAATTTTGTATTTTTTACCTTTGCTTCAATAAGGAAGGTTATATATTAGCGATGAAAAGTCTGTGTGTGTGTGTGTGTGTGTATGTGTGTGTGTTGGGGGGGGTGTCTGTCTGTCTGTCTGTCTGTCTGTCTGTCTGTCTGTCTGTCTGTCTGTATGTATGTATGTATGTATGTATGTATGTATATATGTGTGTATGCATGTATGTATGATGTATGTATGTATGTATGTATGTATGTATGTATGTATGTATGTATGTATGTATGTATGTATGTTTGACTGTGCCGTCGTTTTCTCAAAAACATAGCTCAATTCAAAACGAAATTTGGTGCATATATTCTTTAAGGTAATGGCTAGAACTAATTAGGTTTTGGTAAATATGCCATGGATATTAATGAGCTATTTAGACAATTAACGGTTTTCAGCAATTAGGCTATATCTTAAAAAAGGCACTATTCAAATTCAATATAATTTGGAACATGCAATGATGATAACAAAGTGCATGTTTCATATAAAGTTATAGCTTGTAGTTTTAATGCTTATTTGCATAATTAATGATTTTCAGTCATTAGGCTATATCTTAAGAATGACACTTCAACTTCAATTTGGCACATACTTCAAACAGAAGAAAGGGCACATATCCTGATAAGCTTGTTGACATAGCTTTCCAGTTTTAATTAAAGAGCATTTGCACAATTAATGGTTTTCAGTAATCAGGCTATATATATGAAGAGTGAAAGCTTCAAGTTCCATATAATTTTGTTTGTACATTCTTGATATCAGGGTGTACATGTCTCATAAAGTTTACTTAGTTTTAATGACTCATTTGCATAATTAATAATTTTTAGTAATTAGGCTATATCTTAAGAATGCAAACTTCAAAGTTCAAGTACCATATAAAGTTTGATAGTGTAGCTTTTAGTTTTAATGATTCTTTTGCATAATTAACGATTTTCATTAATTAGGCTATAACTTAAGAATGCACGTTTTAAATGCATTATAATTTACTACATGCCTCAACAATAACAAAGTGCATAGCTTCTAAAAGCTTTGTGATTTAGCTTTTAGTATATTGATGACTCATTTGCATAATTAGTTATTTTCAGTAATTAGGCTCTATCTTACAAATGCATTCTTCAAATTCAATAAATATGGTAAATACTTCAAACATAATTAATCGCTTATATTTTCAACAATTGCTGTGTGTAGGAACGAAAAACTAAAGACTTTGACCTTACGGAATGTATTCACTTTAAATTTGATTATGTACTGCGATCAAGTTTATTGAAAAACACCCTTTCTCTGATTTTAGTCTAAAATTATTTTGAAATTCGACCAAAAGTTGGAGAAGTACGATAATTTGTAAAAATAATTTTAGCGGGAAAATAGTAATTATAGTTTGAAGAAATTCTTAAATTCACGTTGTTGTCTAGACACACTAAGGTTACGTGTGTAACTTGTCGTCCTTAGATCATTGACATTCCAACGTACACTCAAAGGTGTTTGGATTTGACCGTGAATGTGACTACGAACACAGCGTGACACTGATTTGTAAAATAAGAAAACGATATTGATTCTGAAGGTCTGTTTAGTGTCTGTTGAGTAATGATTTGAATTGACCATGAAGTAAAAGCATGTAACAACGTAAATACCACATAATAGATAGCCAAAACAAGCTGTTATTTAATCCTCTCATAAAAACATGCTGTTTTTAAACATGTACTAATTCATTGCAAGATGTATTTACTGTGATCCATAAACAAGTTCTCTTCAGACCCAGTTTAGACATAGGAGGACGAATGGTTTGTTCGAAATACGTCTAAAAAATAGGAGTAGAGATCTTGGTTATGAAGCAGTACTTTGTCCTCGCTGGCGTGATTACTGCATCAAGCTTTCCTATCATATAGCTAGCTAGCTTTAAGTTTTAGTATGTATAGGGCCAGCCAGAAGTTTCTATGCCAATGGCCAAAATCGTTACTCCTTTTACTGTGATGAACTGATGAAGTAGTTCATTCGGAGTATGTATAGAAAAGATGTTACGGAATTCCAGTCCATACCATTACGTAATTTTATAAATTGCTGTAAACATAATACTTAAGGACACTTAATGAATTTGTATTTTATAGTACGGACCGTAAAATCAGTCCCTCCATTAACCAGAACTCTTTGAATTTGTACGCAGAATGTGACACGCCGTGACAGAATACATGGCTATCTCTCTGATTGATTGACCATTCATACCTAGCTAGTGCGTCGATATTGACCATGTAATGAGCAATACCCATATATAGGTATCGAGGCAAATCAAACTAACGCGATGCCACATTCAAAACCAAGCTTTTGCTCGAGATTTAAAGCTGTCGGCATACTACCTACGACCACATATTAACGAAATACAACGCCTTTTTACAATTAATTGAACATTTTAGCAAATATGTATAATTCTTTAGTTGCCTGACTCGAAAAAGGGGTCCAAGTTGCAATCAATGGAAGTGTAAACCAATAAAATGGTATAAGATTGCTATAAAAAGACCCCACTCTTTATTCTTTGGCGATAATATCCAAAAAAAAGAAAGATGAAAGCGCCCGAAATGGGTAAATAAAGTACAATATTATATTTAGATTAATCGGGCCAGAGACGGTGGGGAGCTTGGGAGATTAAATCTATTATTGAACATGTCCTAGCAAGAGACTTGGACTAAGTCAACAAACTCAGTGACACTTCTCGAGAAAACCTACCATATGTTTTATGGCACAGAAGTGACGATTAACTAACACCAAAGTAATGGACGAATAAAAATAAGGGTATAGAATGGCTATAAAATAAATACTGTTTAAATCGTACCATAAATCATTTAAAGAAAGAGGAGACATCTTGTCAGTTTCTGTCGTCAAAAATCCTTGACATCCTTCACATTTTGTTTTGAAAGCGGTTTCGCGCCGATTACAACCTTTGCTGAGACTACACAGAGTGAAATTTATCGTCTGCCTGGGCCCTGCAGCCTGGCGGGTTCTTTCCGCGCCAATTATTCCGAGATTTACTGGTGTGTTGATAGTTGCCTGCTTGTGTGTGAGAACGAAATTAGCCACAGATGTAACCTTGTTGGAAATGTCTCACCGTGTTTACTTGTAGACGATTCACAGTTGATTGACCTCCTAGTTTCTGCGGGTGACCTTTGGTGAAGCAACACTTATATTAAAATTAAAGGCAACCATTTTTGTTTGGGTACAACCAGTGTCGAGTTCATTTCATCAACCGACGAGATACCAGACATCTGTTATTAGGTAAGGGAGCTTTACGTTATCGAAATTGCATGTATTTTGTTCCAAGTCCATTGTGGGACACCTCAATGCATGCTTGAACTACCCATGGGAACAACTTGTTATAGTTTTTGAAAAGTTCTTCAGATCTTTACAAATTTGACCATCCTCACCGAGATGTCAAAATGCATACATTTGCAATGGCATGAACATTTTTTCAGAATTCACACCGACTAGTAATGCAATAGTTACCGTATTGTTGAAAATTTCTCTCGAAAATTGTGAAAGCAAATTGTTAAACAATAGTTGACGGTACACGTTTTATTGCACGTGACTGAGTTTTCCTGAAAGTTTAGTAAACACTTGATAATTAATGCACAACAAGACGAATACCAAGACTACGAATTACGAAACTTCCCAAAAGTCAGCGAAAAAAAGGGCAGACGTACGTACTGTGGCAAGAAAAATCACCAGTTTAAAATTCCATTTGCCAATGCCGCTAATGCATAGTTAATAAACAATCCTAATGGTGGCATGATTTAGAAAGGGTGTCTCATGAATTGTTTTATTTCATTATCGTTTACATGTCTGTTTCTGTGGACCATCAAAACACTCTGACTTTTGTACTGAATTCCCTCAGATCACAGTCACCTACAAATGCAAACACATTTAATTCCTCAACGTCATTACCAGATTAAATGAAGTTCAAGGTTAACAATCGGCAGGTAACTCGGGAAGCCTTTTATCTTTTGATAAAGACCGCACGTTATTCATGCGGTTTTTCCATGTTAGAATGACTTAAATGTGGCTGAAATCCCACTGCGTGAATTTCATTTTGCGAATTTTTTTATTTTGTTTACTGACAGACTGAGTGCCTGTCGATCTATCTGTCAAAAAATACTAGCGATCCATACACATAAATTATGAAAATGATAGTTAGATATGGTTTTAAATTTATGTTCGTTGTCTTCACAGTGTAAGATATCGCCTGTTTTACCGACTACCCCCCCCCCGTGACCCGTCTCTCTCTCTCTCTCTCTCTCTCTCTCTCTCTCTCTCTCTCTCTCTCTCTCTCTCTCTCTCTCTCTCTCTCTCTCTCTCTCTCTCTCTCTCTCTCTCTCTCTCTCTCTCTCTCTCTCTCCCCCCCTCCCTCTCTCCCCACTGTCTCTCTCTGTCTCTGTCTCTCTCTGTCTGTCTGTCTGTCTGTCTGTCTCTGTCTGTCTCTCTATCTGTATTCACGTGTGTTTGCACGTGAGTTTCAATAACTTTCTACCGAACAACTTCACTATCTACATGATGATGTATATACGGTTAATGCTTTATAGCCGGCAGTCACGTACATTTTGTTAAGGAGAACTAGCGGCATGTTTGATATTTATCAAACTC
>NC_135565.1:3891641-4026641 GCF_964340395.1 Glandiceps talaboti | reverse complement strand
AGACAGACGGATGGGCGGACGAACGGACGGACAGACAGACAGACAGACAGACAGACAGACAGACAGACAGACAGACAGACAGACAGACAGACAGACAGACATTAACTTATATTTTGCCAGTAAAAATAATTGTGTTTTTTAAAGGACTAGATGAAAATCAAGTCTGGGCAAATTTAATCTTAATAGCTTTAAGTGTTATCCTCTGACATTTTTCCCTCTTTGAAGTACTCTGGATACCAACGTGATCTCTAACCAACACTGTCTCTAAGACAGAGCTGAAGATTCGATGAATGATAGCACTAGACTATCTCTGAAGATAAAACTGATCTGTGTTTAAGTATTCTACACTAGTAATATCAAGAGATCTTTCATTTCAAATTGTTTATCCATTAATCCTTTAGGAATCTAAGATACTGGAGTTCGATTTGATTTTAGAGACACAGGGATTTTATTCTTTGAAAATATTAGACTTAATCAATACTAATAAAGCTTTGTGTATTGAATGACATGACGGCATTCCTCTTTACGAATCTGAGATGGCAATGTATATGTCCTTGAAAATGTGGTATATCTGAAATTATATTGGTAATCGTTAGGATGGAGACAATGAACTATACGCCATCATTTCAATGCATATGAGTGTCTACAGGACGGTCATGATTGTATAAATGCAAGCAATAACTGGTATATTTACAGATGAAATGGAGATACCTTGGTGTTTTACTCCTGAGGCACGATGTTTATCTCACACACACACACACACACACACACACACACACACACACACACACACACACACACGGACAACAATTACTGCAAAGGTCAACATTATAGACTTGTCGCGCACAGTGGCGTAATAGAAGTAGACAAGTTACCATGTTGATTATGAGATGGAAAGTAAACAATTGAAGCCATTAAAATCGTCAAGTCCATGTGTAATATTCTCAGCAGAAGCCTGTTTTCACTGCACTCTAAAAGAATCACTGACATGCTCACACCTAGGGCTACTACTCATAATTTAAGGGGGGATAACATATTGAAAATTCCAAGAGTTCATACCACCAAATACGGCTTGCACTCTTTTTCGTATCAGACACCAGTAATTTTGAACAAACTGACTAATGATTTAAGGATGGCTGATAATCTAGCGTCTTTTAAACGTAAAATAAAGCAAGGCAATGTCTGTCAACCCATGTTTTACTTGTAATTTAGTGTTGTTGGACGACTTAATACTCTTTCACATTGTGATTTCCATCATTTTAGTTTTCAGCTCTAGGTTTTAGTGTTGACTGTGTCTTCTGAGTCTTTGTTGTTGGTTTGTTTTGTTTGGTATATAAGTTATTATTGTGATGTGTATTTTATCTTACTGACGTCTCGGATGTATTAGCACGCCTGTGCTACTTTTTAAACCGAGTATAAATAAAATAATAAAAAATAGCAATGCTTATCAGTGTACAATATGATTGAGCAAATTTAAGGATCCTGCTGTGTTTGTTTTGTATCTGTTATTGTTAGTCTAGAGTTGAACTGCGTTTATATGTGTAATAAAACATCTTGTCCCATTCCAAGAGTGAAACATCGAGGCAGCTTCATTTCTCCTGTAAGTAACATTTGAAGATCTTGATCTCTTCTGCTTTTTATGAACTGTAAGTAGTATCTAAGTATTAGCTACCGGGGGGGTTATGGAGCATAGGGTGGAGTGGTTGTACCGTTGTACCCTGTCGGATTTAAATGTGAAATTACAAGCTCAAACGCTACAAAGATGCAAATACCATGACTCAAAAGACTATATTTCATCCCAAAAAGAGGAGGGGTCAAATGTTTACAGTCAGTCAGAAAAATAGGAGCTAAAGTGTCGATACAATGAGAAAATCGACAACTTGGATTGTCAAAAATATGGGGTCAAAGGTCGTACATACATTGTAAGAAGGGCCAAACCTCTATATATTTAATACTAGTCATAAAGTCAAAGCAACGGAAGATATGTATAGACCCTTAAAATGTGAGTAACTCCCCTGTGACTAACTACAAGAATCTGTAAATGTTAGGATTGTCATCTTTCCTGGTTCAAAAGACGCCATTTTATAGAATCTGGGGGTGGGGTGGGGGAGGGCTTTGACGTGCATGAAGGTCAAGAAGAGAAAGAATTTCTTATCTTATTGTTTCAAATGTTAAATTAAGGTCTGAGTCTTCAACTTGGGTCGGTCGGGTTATCTGCAACCCATGATTTTTATTTAGCATAATAATGTCATTGACCTCTATACGTCAGCAGAGTACACTGTACTTTTGACCGTGGCAACGAAAATACCTTGACTATGCGCTTAGAGGTTCATCCATCAATGAATGTGTTGTTTTGTAACAAACATCATGTCTGACTGTAAGTCAATGTCACAGAGTCCCAGCTAAGTAATAACTAACAAGGACATATGGGACAGCAAACTAATTCGATTTAGAACTCAGCTAGACATGTATGTGATCATATATTAATCATTGTATAATTGTTTTTAAACATGACCGTTCTGTTTCTCTTAGATAGATAGATAGATAGATAGATAGATAGATAGATAGATAGATAGATAGATAGATAGATATAGATAGATAGATAGATAGATAGATAGATAGATAGATAGATAGATAGATAGATAGATAGATAGATAGACGGACGGACGGACGGACGGACGGACGGACGGACGGACGGACGGACGGACGGACGGACGGACGGACGGACGGACGGACAGACAGACAGACAGACAGACAGACAGACAGACAGACAGACAGACAGACAGACAGACAGACAGACAGACAGACAGACAGACAGACAGACAGACAGACAGACAGACAGACAGACGGACGGACGGACGGACGGACGGACGGACATATGAACATTAGGAATAGAAATGTGTATGAACTTCCCTCATTTTGATTGTATTACCCTCAACTCTGAAAGCGACATCTGGCGTATTTAAGAAAACTTGAACAGCATTTTCAAATGTCAAATTCCTGACTAAATGTTAATCCGTCATCGTCCACATTGTTGTAGCATGACTAGACAGATTTATAATACTAATATACACTATACTCTAGAGAGTCTTGTTCAACGATGTCGTATATTTTTCGACTAAGTGTTTTTTTTATAGTGGTGTAGCTTTTAATTCAAAAACATGTCTTTTAATCGTGTCCTTGTGTTGGCTGGTAATGTATCATTTGAATTCACTTGGAGTAGGGCAGATGTTCCTGCAATGTGAAAGATTTCGGGTTTACCATCAAATAACCATAATGGACATTTGTTTTTCAATGTCGACCGGCGTTGGTGACGAAATCCATTAGCTACAAATATCATGTCTGATTATCCATAGGAGAGAGGTCATGTTCATGGACATCTTGTTTTGTTGGGGAGGGGAGGTAGGGACGGGATTTCTGTCTGTCTGTCTGTCTGTCTGTCTGTCTGTCTGTCTGTCTGTCTGTCTGTCTGTCTGTCTGTCTGTCTGTCTCTCTCTCTCTCTCTCTCTCTCTCTCTCTCTCTCTCTCTCTCTCTCTCTCTCTCTCTCTCTCTCTCTCTCTCTCTCTCTCTCTCTCTCTCTCTCTCTCTCTCTCTCTCTCTCTCTCTCTCTCTCTCTCTGTACTTCCCAGTTACGATACCAATACACATATTTTAACCAGAGTTCATTTCACTAGTCGAGAGTGTCACTGCACTAGTACTGAGCAATCTATTTGGTCCCCGAACAAGAAACTGTACGCGAACGCTGATGGACAAATATGCAGTATCTTTAGGGATCCACAATTCCTTCTAATTACATTTGAAGGCGAAAAATACGCCTCTTAACACAAAACTATTTTATTCATTCCAAAATGCCAAAACATTCGTCGCTATCAGCGGAGATCTGACACATGTTGTGCATTTTGCGGGAAGCCGCTGACGGCAATCATCACGTCCGACTTTTCTGTATAATTGACCACATGCCCTAGGGTTTATACGACCCGAGATGACCCCACCACTCGGAAATAATGTGGTTATCGTGTACATTTCATCATTGTAGCACTTAGGAATTATCAATCGTTTGGTTTACACTCCGGAAGGTTTCACGCTGTTCAAAAGTGTCTCCCGCCGAGAAACTGTCGTCTGCCTCTTTCCACCTTATATAAATTCTCGAACGAGGAGGGAGACAACAAACGCTACCGATAAACCAAAGAAGCTTTGCATTTGTTTACCACGCATGAATAACTGTATGCAAAAAAGAAAAAAAATTGAAAAAACAACAAGAAAATGGAAAGGTCAGTCAGAAATATGAATGAAATCAGACAGTCGGGAAAACACATTTTTATCTGCTATCTGTGTATCGTTTTTCAGTTTTATTGCCGCATCCATTAAATACATTGTAGTTAATATATGTTCAATTAATTAGCACAGCCATAAAAATACTAATATAAGTATGTTGGCGTCCTCGCTCGATCACTATAATTACACCCAAGGGTGGTATAATCCCCTGACTACTTGACTGAAATATGAACCACGTGAAAAAATATGGAAAAAATAGATTTTTTATGAAAATGTACATCTATCTAGATATTTGTGACTAATTTCAAATATCATATTTATAGTTTTATTACATTCCGTATAAGGACGGTTATATATTAGGGGTGGACAGTAGGTGTCTGTCTGTCTGTGTGTGTGTGTGTGTGTGTGTCTGTCTGTCTGTCTGTCTGTCTGTCTGCATGTCTGTATGTATGTATGTATGTATGTATGTATGTATGTATGTATGTATGTATGTATGTATGTATGTATGTCTGTCTGTCTGTCTGTCTGTGTCCTCTTTTCCTCAACAATGGCTGGCTCAATTCACACGAAATTTGGTGCACATATTCTGTAGGGTAATAGAAAAAACTGATTAGGTTTTGGTAAGCAGTCCATGAATACGAAGGTACAATTGCCATAATTAATTGATTTCAGTAATTAGGCTATATCTTAAGAATGCAATATAATTTGGTACACACATTGATGATAACGAGGTGCATGTGTGATATAAAGTTTGATAATATAGCTTGTAGTTTTAATGCTATATCTTAAGAATGAACACTTCTCAGTATAATTTGGCACAAACTCAAACATATAAAGAGCACATGTCCTGAAAAGGTTATTGGTGTAAGTTTCAGTTTTAATCAGTGAGGTGATGTGCATAATTAATGACTTTCAGTAATTAGGCTAGATATGAAGAGTACAACCTTCAAGTTCTATAGAATTTGGTATGTACATTCATAATACCAGGGTATACATGTCCAATAGTTTTAATGAATCATTTGCATAATTAATGATTCTCAGTAATTAGACTAGATCTTAAGAATACACACTTCAAATTCAGTATAATTTGGTACATACATTGATGGTAATAAAGTCCATGCCCCATATAAAGTTTGATAGTGTTGCTTGTAGTTTTAATGAGTTGTTTGCATAATTAACGATTTTCAGTAATTAGGCTATATGTTAAGGATGTATGCGTCAAATTCAATATAATTTTGTGCACACTTCAAACATAAGTAATTGCATATGCTTTGTCGCATTCAAACAATTATTGTAATGTAGGAATGAAAATCTAAGTTGGTTTACACCTGAAATAATGTTGAAGTGCACGTATCTTTGTGATTAGCAGAAGAATAAAACGACGGATTTCTGTAAATATTCGGTTTAAATGTGTTTTCGGTTGTAACTAAATCTTTATTATTCTTCTGCTAAATACGCTAGTTTGCATTTTTTGTGCTTGCCTGGTTCTGTGGCGACTACAGATTTCACATTGATGTTATTCCATTCCGCGCCAATCATTTGACTTCACTTTTGTCGTTATATTTTTTTCAAACTGAAAGCCGAACTATATATTAGACCTTTATTTGGCTTTGCCTAATTGCTAACTCTGGAACTCTACTATCTTTATAAGTCTAGTTTCTATCTAACAAATATAGTGGAGTCGTGAGTTGGTATTAGATACAAGTGGCTTTATTTTGTTTGACCGTATTGAGCACTCATAAATGAGTAGTCCCGTTTACAGCAGAGTTCAGTTAGCCTGATATATAATGTCGACTGTCGTGACTAAAAGTCTCATTAAAATTGCTACATTTTATCATTCGGCTCGCAAAAAATGGTAACATTGTTATATTTTAGTACCACCTAAAGGTAGTGTGAGGAAAATGTCACAGACAAATTAATATTCGTAAAGATATGTGTCACGCCAGTTGATGAAATAATGCAATGTGTCTAGTCAGATATCGTACTTTTCAGCACACGTGACCTGTACGGACACGTGAGCCTAATAAGGGGTTTGGGTGCCTGGAAGTTTGTATCTGTTAACAATGACTGAAGTTCGAAGTGTGTAGTCCAAAAATGTCAGGTAAATTTGTGTTTGTGTTTGGAACAAAAGTTCAATTCGATACTCTAGAAATATCATTAGTTAGATTTTTCATTTTGTCAAGGAACACAACGACATGTAGCAATGTTACTATAATTTTTGTAGCATTTGGGTAATATTTTGTAGCATTTTGGTAATATTTTGTAGCATTTTGATAATATTTTTGTAGTGCCTGACAATATAGCAATGATGGTAAGATTGTCCAGACAAACGATACCGTTTCACACTAACGGATTTCTATTGCTGTAGCAGTCATTTGTCACATATTGTACAAAGCAAAGTTATCGCACCTAAAGATCAGCCAGAAATGAAATCAAAAGATGACTAATGGAGACTGTCATCAAAAGCTTCCCGAGAACGGAAAATAAGCCGCCCTTACTAACCCATCATCAAATCATCCTCTCCGAGTCCATGATAATCATATGAACCAGCTGGAATGTGATGACAGGCTACGCTCGCCAACATATTAAAAGACGCAGGCTTTTAAAATCGTATTTTCCCCATCGATAATGCAATCAGACAGGTTGACAATAGCGGTTGAATATCTCTGCAGCTAAATGGGAGACCTTGATTAATTCACTAGGCGGTCAATTTTTGGACCTCTCGCTCCCTGTCGAACGGAAACGTCGTGTGTGTTATCTTTAATTTGCTTCATAGAAGTCTTTGAAAGTAATGGATGCAGTTTGTCAGCTATTTAAAAAAAAAAAACGTGTGTGTTTTTAACCCTGCGGTTTGACCTCTTTGTTTTCAAATATTTCAACCTTTTAACACAAGGAAGCAATGATTGTAGTTTTGCTAGGAAACAGAAGGAGTCTGAGCGACGAGCACAGGGAGAACATGTAGTTACAGGGGCTTGTAGAAAAGATGGAAGAAGCGTCAGATAGTGTGAGAACGATATCGGGATTGGGATATCATAAAGTAAAGAGAGAGAGAGAAAGAGAGAGAGACAGATATAGAGACATAGAGACAAAGTCAGACAGACAGAGACAGAGACAAGCAGACAAATAGAGACAGTGAGAGACAGACGACAGACATGTATGTATGTATGTATGTATGTATGTATGTATGTATGTATGTATGTATGTATGTAGGTAGGTAGGTAGGTGGGTGGGTATGTAGGTATGTATGTATGTATGTATGTATGTATGTATGTATGTATGTATGCATGCATGCATGCATGCATCTATCTATCTATCTATCTATCTATCTATCTATCTATCTATCTATCTATCTATCTATCTATCTATCTATCTATCTATCTATCTACCTACCTATCGATCTATCTATCTATCTATCTATCTATCTATCTATCTATCTATCTATCTATCTATCTATCTATCTATCTATCTATCTATCTATGTCTATCTATCTGATTGACTGTCCACTTATATTCAACATTCATTTATTCTAATTATTTCCATGTCCTCGTTGTTTTCACCTTTTATAATATAATTCATGTCTAGGGTTCACAAAAATAAAATCTAATTTGATCAAAGTTGTTCATTTTACGAGATGGCGTTACTTGTGTTCTTCCTCGAGGACAAATCCTACTCTAGTTTGATGTCACGTGTCTTCGGAAAGCTATTAACAACACAGCAGACAACTAATGATGGTTTCTCCATTCTCAATGACTACAAGCTTTAATAAGAAGAGGATCGAATTACACAAAATATCGGAATTTGGTCGTGTGTAGACTGGAAATTACGCTTTGATAATTACGCGGGCTTGTAAAAAAGCGGAACCGACACTATGAAAGAATGTAGAATTTTAGTCGCAGTAACGTGTAGGGTTTCTGGCTTTGTGGTTTCAAATGCGAGGTTCTTCAAGTTAGTGCAATTCTCTAAATCAAGCCTGACTGATGTATCAAATCTTTCTGAACATCAGTATTATTATTGGGAGTAAAGATAAACTACATACGAGACGATGGATGTGATATAAACTGGAACATAGACTTCAATTTATTTATCAAACACAGTAATGACAAATTCATGACAGATGTCTGGCTATAGACATAATTCCGTTGCTCATTATTCAAGCCGATGACGTAATTATGGAGTACAATGAACGGCATGGGGTCATTTGTAGGATTTTGAATTTAGAGATGCTGAGAATTATATTTTTTAAATCCACTGTATTGGTAAATAATCGATATTCCTGCCCCTTGAAAAACATATCAAATATTCATTGACAACGAACAGAATTAATTGCCTTGCTATCATTGATGGAACTGTATAACCTTAACGTGATATCCGTGTGTAAACAAAGATGTACGGATCAGTCAGTCATTAAGTAAATTATAAATTTTGTTTGATGCTGACATGGTTAGATCATGAGATAACTATACAAACATATCAACATAAACAAGACGGTAATAAGCCATATATATATATATATATATATATATATATATATATATATATATATATATATATATATATATATATATATATATATATATATATATATATATACACACTTCAAGTTATAATTCGCGGTGCACGCTTCATTAATTTTATAATTCGGTCGTAGAGATTAGATATATCAAAGAAGCAAATTCCTATCCATGAATCTTGAATAATATAAATATGTGTGAATTGTGCCTGTCACGTTGGTTGTATGCATCTAATAGCCGTAAATACGACCACTTCGTTACGACTATTTTCGTTTGTGTAGGCTTATTGTACTTTAAGGAAATGTGGCTAGTAATGGCGGCATTTTCAAAGTCTGTTATTCTTTAACCTTTCGATAAAAAAACGCCTTTGTTGCCTCGCTTAGTTTATCCGCCATTACACGTTGGATTACTGTAGTTGCAAAAAATCATCCGTTCATATTCTTGCAAACCAGAGCTGCTATTTCTTCTGCGACACCACTGTGTCTTGGACGGTGCCGTAAAAGAGGCTGTGGTTTACGACGATAATTTTAGGTTACGTGGCGTCCAGGCAGTCGAATAGCTATAGGGGTGTGTGTAATAAAAGTCTACAAGTTCCCCGCCATTGGAAGACAATGCATGCTGATTAAAATGTACCTAGCTGGCTCGTGCTTCAGCAAATGCAACACACAATGTCAGCGTAAATGTACATAGCAAGTTGCTATTTAAAGACGATTTTGATGTCACTAACTTTGCAATTTAATTAATTTGGCAGTAAGTTCTCTTTCATCACACAATTCTGTGCTATCTCATCATCGGAATAGTCTGTCCCTTTGTAAATCTCAGTTAACATTGGAAAAAACCAGGAGAAGAAAACACAAACTCATATATTTTATCTATCATCGAATGAAATCAAGTGTTTGAATAAGTTAGGAAAGTGTAGTGTTTCTATTATTGCTAGTGTGGACATAAAATATTTCTGTCTTTGCGTCAAAAACACCGAAATAACCCAGATTGAACTCTAAAAGTAATACAGTTACGTACATGTACCGTATAAATTATAATTCACCAGTGATTTATGTTTCTGTTATTTACAAACTAAGAAGGCTGGCAATAATAACAGTACCGGTAATAAATCAACATGTCAGATGACCATCACGTGATATGAATTGTTAATTGTTTATTACGTATCATAAATACAAATTAAGGAAGGTCGACGAACATTGTACTTACTAGCCTTGTAGCTTGCTTGTTTTTACGCAAATAATAATAATAATAATATGTATGTATGTATGTATGTATGTATGTATGTATGTATGTATGTATGTACGTATGTATGTATGTATGTATGTATGTATGTATGTATGTATGTATGTATGTATGTATGTATGTGTGTGTGTGTGTGTAAGTATGTATGTATGTATGTATGTATGTATGTATGTATGTATGTATGTATGTATGTGTGTGTGTATGTATGTATGTATGTATGTATGTATGTATGTATGTATGTATGTATGTATGTATGAACAAATCACGATGTTGCAGTTTTAATTTTTAACATATTTTGCAACGTCGGACTAGTGACGGGGGTACAGTCGGAAAAATGTAGTTTTGTGATGTCAATGTCAGTTCCGTTCAAACTAAACGCCTAAATCTTCCGAAGGTTCTCCACTTCTATTGAAAATTGACAAGCGGCAATATAGAGGCAATTAAACGCAACGACAAGGTCACTTTTTATGGTAACACCGTAAAGGTGTTTGCCTTGATGAGTCTTACAAAGGTACATTGGTAGCTAGTTGGACTTAACGGTCGAGGTCAAACCGTCGATGGAGTTTGCCCTTATCAGCAGACGACGACAACCCGTAATCTTTATTTAAAATAAATATAACACGACATAAAATCAAATGAGAACAAAGAAAGTGATCTGAGTGATGAAAGCTAGAAATTGCTGCTTTTCGTTCTTATCATGAGAAAAATGAAGCTAACCTGTGATCAACATAACCGCCAATCGACATGGAAAATAAGCGTGACGTTCACTGTATACCAAAACTTGCTGGTCAGATTTTCGTGTTGATAGTGTATACTTGATTGATTGTCTTGCACAACACACATAAAAAAAATATCGGCAACAAAAATTGTTTATTGTTTGGTTCTTGAAAAAAACATTGCAATTCCCATATGTTTTCTGAACAGACAACATCAATTTACAATTCGAACTATTTGAATACAGAAAATCAACGTTGTGTTTTGTCGTTGCAATTTTTGCCAGGCGGTTATTATTGTTCGTCTCGAAAACAGCATGGGATAGCGACAGATGTACAAAATTCGCTTTGATAGGTCACGTGATCAATAAATGATACAAGTGAATTGGCATTTTCAGAGTACAAGGCCGCTTTTAGGAATGTACTAAAAACGGTCGCGTTGCCTTGGAAACCGTACAATGTTGAACGTAATTTTCAGTTCTTATTATATTAGGAGTGATTTCTGGTGAATACAAAAGAAACAAAGCTACTACGATTAGGTAAAACTCCCAGGTTGCTCACACGACCACAGGGTCGTATTAAAGTCTCCCCTATAAAGATAATAGTTGAGACCCGTCTTCGGCTTATAAGATACTGCGGGCAGCATATAGCTACCATTCAAAGTTCATGGTAAGGACACGTCACCTACGGTTCCTCTGTAGTCGTAGTCGCAGACGTCGACTGATACTTCAGCATCGATCGATGTCGTTGAGGGCTGTACAGGAGTTAAAATCTACGGTTTCTGTAGCCTAGGTCGGTCGGATAATATAGACAATTTGGAGGGCGTGAATTTTGGTCAGACCCAAAGAAGCTGCCGGTACGCTAGGTGAGTCTGCTCAAATAAATACTTGCTGTCAAATCAGCTCTAGATAGTACTAGCTATTTATGACATTGTATTTTTGTACAACTTTGTTTAAATATTTACTAATTAGAAAAAAATCTTAACTATTTGGGCTAAAAACGTCGACGATGGAGTGATCGAAATTAATACAAGCGGAATGCCGCATGCCGTGATTGCATTTTTCAACCGCCACCATTTCATTTCGCAATGTATCTGTAAGTGTAAGACAAAGAGCCACGATGTTGCAATTTGTCGATAATCTTCTACGCGCGAATTTGAACTGTAACGAACGACACATTTCATACAGCAAGATAGTGCTATATTCCCAGCCGGTTATTCGACTAACAGACAAAATGTTATTGATATTATTGTAACAATGATTAAATCGTTAGGGACTGGGCTCAAATTACGGGGGGGGGGTGAAGATGGTCACAGTTATTCATGCAAGTGCTTGTAGGAGAGTCACTATTTCTGTGCAATATGTTTTGATCACTAAATGACACGGGAAAGGGAGGGACGGACAGTAATGATTTTGTGTAATGCCTTGGGGAGGGGCAATATTTGTTAAGTACTGAACATCTGAAAACACCAACCCTCCTCCCCCAATTTATGACAAGTCCCTTACAGTAGGTACATATAGCGGCAAATTCCTTGGAAAATGGTGTTGTTGGAGATTGTGCAGTCATTAGCCTCGGGGTAGGGCGGTGAATGAACTCAGCGCAATACGATGATGATGATCCACAATCGTTTATTTGAGGAGTCCTTCAAAATGTGACAACTATCTGAGAAAGTGCAAATAAATGTCGTTATCTCCATGGTGGTACACCAGGAACATTTGTTGTATATTTTTAGCAAATTGTAACCGAAGTAATCATTGTATAATATAAGAATATATATATAGTCCCGAGACCTTCAACAACAGTAAACTGGGAACGTTGAAGTAGGGTTTGCCATCTACAAAGAAAACCCTGGGAAAATAAAACGATGCTATTTAGTTGACTCAGTGCACCTGGCGGATACATTGCGCAGCTTATTTTCGAATGATATCAGTTTTCATCAGATAAAGTCATCAACAAGCCATTATGTCAGTCTCTTCTGGTGATCTGACACTCCAAACCCAATATCACATGGTCCTCTTCAGAGTAGTTTTGTTTGAGTTCCGTCACGGGCTAGGTAACGACACAAATATTGGGGGTAAGTGGTCTTTTCGGCTTGTCACAGATTTCAAAAGTGAAAAGTTGAAAACAATTTATGATCTGTGGATGTCAACAAGTTTATCCTCGGGGAATGGGAGGAACAGATAATCAAACGAATCAAAATAGCTTTTATTATATCTTAAGTGTCGCCTATAAAAAGTACAGACCTTAAAACCCTGTATTTGCGGTGGACTTTTATCGCATTTTTCCCCGACTCCATAGAACCGAATTTCTGCTATATAATGAAAGGCCGCTCCTCTAACAGGTTCATTCCAATTCGGGACAATGGCTACTCAAGAAACGATAGTACATGCACAGCATACCGTGTAGGACAATCGGCTAAGATTGTTAAGTCCTTTTCTTCCATTCAAAGTTAACAATCATCGGACCATAGACGTTTATGTACAGTGCACAGCTTACTGGTTGAACAATGGCGGCTACATTTAAATTGGAGATTTCATCCTGTTTTGAAATAAAAGGAACATAGAATGCGTGACTAATAAGAAAAACTCGCCGTTTGTGGGATTATGACGTAATAACCTCTTGTAAAATTATTGTAAACTAAAAGAGAACCCATTATGGTCACTTTTGAAGCAAATTCCTTAGATGTGTCTATATTTATAGTATGAAAACTGCATTATCACACATGTACAGTCAGATGCAGGTAATTATGAAAAACGCGCGAAAAAATGTTGTAGAAATTATGGAACGATAAAACTCTAGCCTCGTTCACGCCCATTCTTTTTATGTTATTCAGTTGATCGTTCTCTTTAAATTAAAAACATAAACAGCCACACCCGTCTGCGGATCTGGTAAATTCTTTGCAATAACCTTGGAATTTTACTTATAGAACTAGAATAATTGGTCTCAAATTGAGACCCGCTTCCTTTTTCTCAAAGTGACAAGATGCACGCACTTTGAAATACGGTTAGCGATAATTGTACCGTTGTATCAATACAAAATGTCTGACATGAGGACATTGCATAGGACATCATTGTGTGTTTTGTTTGCTACTAATTTCTGTGATTTCCAAACTACTAGGGTAGACAAAAGGGTAAATAATTTTGTTACAATGTTAATTGTATAATCAACTAATTAATAGAAAAATGGGAAGATGAATAACTGTTTACGTGAATAAAAAATAACAACAGAGATACATGTATGTAAGTAAGAAAATAAATTGATGCATGAATGAATGAATGAATGAATGAATGAATGAATGAATGAATACGTGAATAAATGAATGAATGGATAGATAAATAAATAAATAAATAAAGTATTAGATAAACAATTAGAAAAATAGATGGATGGATAGACAGACAGATAGATAGATAGATAGATAGATAGATAGATAGATAGATAGATAGATAGATGGATAGATAGATAGATAGATAAATAGATATGTAGGTAGGTAGGTAGGTAGGTAGGTATATAGATGATAGATAGATAGATAGATAGATAGATAGATAGATAGGTAGGTAGGTAGATAGACAGACAGACTGACAGACAGACAAACAGATAGATAGGTAGCTATAGATAGTTAAATATATATATATAGATAGATAGATAGATAGATAGATAGATAGATAGATAGATAGATAGATAGATAGATAGATAGATAGATAGATAGATAGATAGATAGATAGATAGATCATTTAATTGGCGTATAGTAGTTACTAAAAGAACATATCTTGACAAACATGTTGATACTTTAAAGGATTGAATTCAAATGTTTCTGTTGAATTGAAAGTCATCAACAAAGTGTTATCTGAATCCACTATACAGAGATGATGAACAAAAAACACAATAACAATAATATGACGATAAGATGTTATTGCTAGACATGGACATGAATCTATGCACGTGAATAACACAGCTGTCACAGCTTACTGATTTCTCATGGCCTATTGTCTGTATAATCATTAAAGTGTACATGTACAGTATCAGATCCAGCCACAATGCCTACGTATACATATACTAGGTTGTTTACAGCATCGTGTCTTTGATAACGTCGACATTTCAATATCGTGATGACGTAAGAAGGTGACATTGCATCGGGTGATGAACTATATTGAACGTGCATTTTAATACACTAGTATGCAGATTTATGTAGATTTATGCAAATTACCAGCTACTACGTTGGACATGTTTTATTGAATGTGTGTTTTAATACCTTAATATGTAGATTTATGTAGATAAATGCAAATTACCCATAAAATCAGCTAAATGACATGCGATAAAAAGATATAAAGTAAAATTCAGTCTGCTATTGATAAGAAATACCCGTCCAACAGAATATAATACTGTGCAATTAAATTGTTTGACAAATTTAATTTTGATAAATGACACCCTCACCACTCATGTATATGTTAATGATAATATAAACTTGACGTGCGCGCGTACGGTGGCTTGTTAGTGCCATTGGGTCATTGTGAATTTTCTCCTGTGAATATTTCAGTTCATTGTCAAAGTCAAAAACTGAAAATGTGGAAAATACAAAAATATAGAAACACCGTGAAAATGTCAGAAAATTAAAATCAACCTAAAATATTTCTACCGCAGTAGAAATAGTGTGTGTGTGTGTGTGTGTGTGTGTGCGTGCGTGCGTGCGTGCGTGTGTGTATTTGGAAGCAACTCATAAGAATTAAACGGAAAGAGATAATTCATTTGTACTTAAATTAAATTACTAGACTACTATGCTGCAATAGTAAATTGACATTGATTTCAGTATAAGCTTAGAGTTTACCTTTCCGTGTATTTGAGATAAGGATCCTTATAACTATGTAAATCTGTGCATTTAAATTTGAATTAACTCACATATTGATAGGGTGTATTTTAAACCCATGTGTAATAACTTGTGTAGTAATTTCCTTCAACTGTACCAGTACACGGTCGTTGAATTTCCGGCAAGACCAATTGTTAGTATGACTGAGTCAAATAGCGTGACACGAATTTCAATTAGTGACACCCCCCCCCCGGAGTTTGTTAAATTTATATCTATGAATCACTCGTAGTTTTTACTTAGAAATATTATACATGTCTTTTTACGTATTCGAGACAAATAATAATAAAATCACGAAAATCGTGATGTCTCGTAAGAAATAGTGGGTGCGGAAACTGACATCAACTTAAAAAGACAATATAAAACTATTCTTCCAATCTGTAATGGCTGTACGTCTGATAGGAAGAAATAAACAACACAGAGACCATTTGGAAAACAATAGACAACCTGAACTAGACACTCACACATGAAAAAATATACAATAATATAAAATAAAAAATCTACCTCCCCCACCTATTTTAAAATTGAATGTAATCGGAACCACACATTTTTTTACGCCTAACAGAAACAGTTCAAAGAGTTTATTTCCGAGCCGTACTCAACGTTCGTGATTTCGACTGTACCATAGACCCTACACGACCCTTTCGTGTAGGGTCTGTGATTGTACAGTTACTTATAAACAATTATTACATGAACTGACGTAATGATGAGACCGTGTTGACATCAGTAATACCCCCACTTGATAGCTGTATATCAGTTATACACTTTAACATTAACATAATATCTTTGTTTAATAATCAATCACAGAAATCTGGCCAATGATAAGTGAGTGTTTATTGGGGCATTTACACTACTTTTCCACTGTGTACATCATTCTAGCAATTGGAGGCTTACTCATTTGCATGAACAACTATTGCTTCATGATTTCTCATTTACCTAGACGGTGTGAAGAGATGATTGGATGCCACGGATAGTAGCTAGACTAGTCATATCATTTATAATACAGCAAAGAATTTAGTAGCAATTTGTTTTGTTTTTCATCCTTAACTACACGTCACTGATAAACGAGGATATATTGCTGGATTTGTAGCTACGTCACTTATTGGATTCCTTCGGGAGTAGAAAAGGGAAATTCCCGGGAATACGACAAACACATCGATCTCTCGTCTTGTCAGAAAATACGTGTATACTAGAGAGAGAAAAAAAACAGTTATCGAAAAACGTCACTGGTGCGAGAAATGTATGACAATGAAATGATGGAAACTTTGGCTGTAGAAAAGACATCAATTATTTTACCTCAGCCGTCACCGCTTATTATTGATGTTATAGTAGTCTACCTTTAGACTTTAGGACTATCGCTACTGATACTATTCCACTATATAACTGTCATTTTTATTTGTTCAAATTTACGTACGAAATATTTTGCTCATGATTTGAACCAAAGAAAACCTCAGGAGCGGTCGCTTACCAAATATATTTGCAAGATTTCTTGCAGCTTTGCCACAATAAGTTCTTCAGGTTCTATTCAATAGTGAGGCGGTAACGGATAGCAGAATAGCGTTATTAAGTTTACAGGTAGTCTTATGTTACAGATGACCCTTAATCTACAGCTGGTGAATGAAAAGTTTATCAAAACACGACACACAAGAATGTTTATGCACGTGCTATTGCAATGTATGATTGTGTCACACACACATACACACTAGTACAATTCTATCGACTTTCCTGTTCTCTTGGTCTACTAGTATGTGATTCATTCAAGCGTGATAATTTCAAATATTTTTTTTCTCCATAGCCATAGTGGCTTACTGTAAACAACAAAGACACTTCAATCTTTAATTTACGACAGAGTTGTCATTATAATTAATCATAATGTTACTTTTAAAGTTTCTGTGCTCAGATCGCTTTGCGGTTATAACCCCTACGTACACACACACACACACACACACACACACACACACACACACACACACAAACAAACACACACACGTTAGCATTATTATACATGTTATATTGTAAAAAAATTAGTACAAAACGATGAATGAATTCGGCTCGAGAACGTCAGACTTCTCAATACATTCATCTTTGTTCTTGACACAATGATTTGTCGTAAACAAAAAACAATTAAGTGTACTTATTAAGCCTGAGTCCCCTGTGGTATCCACACCACATATCACAAACATGTATGTATGCACACGTATCAGTATCATAAGTTACGACATAGAGTAGGAAAAAATCCTTGCCTGTGGTTGTAAAATGAGCGTCTTGTTAACCACCGTCTTGTTAACCACCGTCTTGTTAACCACCGTGTCCCCGAGAAGCGATAATCGTGAGATAATAATTTATGTATAATTCAATCAGACAAGGAGACAATTTTAATTGCAAACTCTGAGTGTAGTACCGTGATACGTCTCTCTAAAAATAAACATCAGGAATCAGATGCATATATATATATATATATATATATATATATATATATATATATCAGTCCATATTTAACAACGGGTATTCATTTAAGCATAGCTTAGACTTAAGTCAGGGTGGAAGTCAGGGTGTGTAACCCAATAATTTAAAAAAACTCGAACAAAGTTTAGAAAGTCTGTTACATTGTATATATATATATATATATATATATATATATATATATATATATATATATATATATATATATATATATACACAATATATATATACATGTATATATATATATATATATATATGTATGTGTGTGTGCATGCGTGTGTGTATGTATATGGGTATGTATGTATGTATGTATGTATGTATGTATGTATGTATGTATGTATGTGTGTATGTATGTATGTATGTATGTATGTATGTGTGTGTATGTATGTATGTGTGTGTATGTATGTATGTATGTATGTATGTATGTATGTATGTATGTATGTATGTATGTATGTATGTATGTATGTATGTATACATTGTATGTATGTAAGGAAGTGATTTGTAAAGAAACTTGGTAAGCACAAATAATCACTACGTCACATCCATTATCGACATGAGTATGAACTGAGGTTGTGTGGCTTCACATAATAAAAACATAGCAAAGTCATTTATCAATTTATAAATCCAAATAAATACCAGTTTCTTATCCATATATTCACTTGAAGAGCGCGAAAATGTGTACGCCAGTGAACATTACAATATAAGTTACTCATATCTAAAAAGACATTTTAATTCCTCGGACCGAGGTAGCTTTAATTTAGTTGTGAATATCTCTTAGAATTGTGTACGTTATCTTGTATCAAGGACTTATTCTTGCCTTAGGCGATTTGGACAACAGAAAATGCTGTGCCGTTGCTTCCTATGAATATATTAGAATTTGAGATTGTTTGCTTGTATCAATCGAAGTAGATCAACCCACGCAAATTTTTCACCGCAGCCGATTCATCTTAGAAGAGCACGTAGTTGGCTAGACTGTCGACAGTCGTTTGTGCCTTTTTTTTTGCTACGTTTCATCTAAAACAAAGTGGTTGGCTCACTCCGTAACACTGGATACCAATGTGTACTGATAGGAACTGTGAGTGCCGAAGGCACGAACGATACTCGCTGTTCTATCACTGTATCAGTACGCATGAATTATATTATAAAAGGTGAAAACAACGAGGACATGGCAATAATTAGAATAAATGAATGTTGAATATAAGTGGACAGTCAATCAGATAGATAGACATAGATAGATAGACATAGATAGATAGATAGATAGATAGATAGATAGATAGATAGATAGATAGATAGATAGATAGATAGATAGATAGATAGATAGATAGATAGATAGATAGACAGATATAGATAGATAGATAGATAGATAGATAGATAGACATTACATTACATACATACATACATACATACATACACACATACATACACACATACATACATACATACATACATACATACATACATACATACATACATACATACATACATACATACATACATACATACATACGCATGCACGCACGCATGTGCACACACACGCACACACATACACATACATACACGCACGTACACACACACGCACACACACTATAATATAGATCTACACCCATTTTAAAACACACATCCACACAACTATGGTACTAGGTTAAGTTATTAATTGAAGGTATGTATTCACCCAAAGAAAAATGTGTCTAAAGTTAGCCTTTGTCTCGCTGTCATGACAATACATGCAGCTAGTGTTCGTTTGTTAGTCCAGGATTAACAATGTAGAGAATGGTGTCATCTCATACAGCTGTAATATAATCTGATGTTAACCGCTGATTCACCTTTTAAGTTTTGATTAGGTTACGTTTTGAGTGCTTTTTCTAATAATCATAGAAAATAATCAAGGCAACATAGCGATAGTTCAAGGGTGATTTTCTAAAGTCGGTATTTGATTGGGGGGGGGGGGGAGAAACGCCCCCAGATACAGAAAGATCGCATTTTTTACAGTTCAAGGATGGTTTTCGAAAGGTGGTACTCAATGTGAAAGTAACGCCCTAAGATACGAACAGATCGCATTTTTTTTATTGTTTCATAGTTCAAGGGAGGTATTTGAAAGGTAGTAATCAATGCGAAGTACAAAATGAGATCGCATTTTATCCACAGTGTGCAAAGTCCTCATTCAATACCAGGATATGTCATTGAAATATTGAGATAATATCTTACATGGAAAGCAAGTTAATAATGATTGAGAGAGAGAGAGAGAGAGAGAGAGAGAGAGAGAGAGAGAGAGAGAGAGAGAGAGAGAGAGAGAGAGAGAGAGAGAGAGAGAGGTGATGTTGTTGTTGAAATTCAGTGATTCGTATACTTTCTATCCCTGCCGATTCATATTTTCTATACTCCCAGCTCATACTTTGAATATGTGGAATGTACGTCGGAGGTGGGGTAGTGTGTGGATGTGTCACTGGTTCACATAGGATTGGGTGTTAAATCACCACTGAGTGCTTTGTAACTGTGTAAAATACAAGATTGAATAATTTGCATAATATTTTTGATGGATAAATAAGTTCATATCGCCATACTTTATCGATGATAAGGCTGATAGTTTCAAGGGCAATAGTTTCTGTACAAACACAATTTTCTCTCGAGAAACTTGAAAATTGTATCACGTGATTGCAAACTTTTATTGAAAAGACATTGAAATAATTTTGAATTTATTCCCGAAGTACATGCTTGACAGTGCTTTATTCCATTTGTGAATATTTTCATGTTTTCTTCCAATTTTAAATTCCTCAACTAACGAGTAGCACGTGTTAGGGGTCAGAAGTCATCTATAATCTGACATTAATTGATTTGAAAGCTCAAGCTCTCATATAGTTATAACTTTTTACGAATATGATTTTAATGTACACATATTTTGATTGATATTTCCCTAACAGCCGTACACATCGTGACCATTGAAGTGAACTTAATGGACGTGTACAGGGATGAACCTCATGCTGCAACTTTTATTATTTATACTAAAATAAACAACAATGTTGAGAAAAAGAGGGGAAAGAGACAGACAGACAGACAGACAGACAGACAGACGTGGACACGGACAAAGTGACAGACAGACAGATAGACAGAGACAGTCATAGCGTCTAGAGAGACAGAGCTAGTGAGGGACAGAGAGGGACATGGTAGATTGTTTAGACGACTTTCCACAATTAATTCACTTTGCTTTTAAACGTTGGATTGAATGTACGTGATTAGGGCAGTAACAATGTGACCCTATTCGAAGTCTACATTGGAGCGCCAGATATTTTCTTAAGATCAGAATAAAATATGACAAAACATGCTATTGGAGTTTTG
This sequence comes from Glandiceps talaboti, assembly GCF_964340395.1. Classification (NCBI taxonomy): domain Eukaryota; kingdom Metazoa; phylum Hemichordata; class Enteropneusta; family Spengelidae; genus Glandiceps; species Glandiceps talaboti. Next base: position 4,005,242 of record NC_135565.1, on the reverse strand, counting down.
CTATTACAAACTCAAAGTAACAATGAACACTCGACGAGTTGGGGCACATTTGCAATGTGGAGAATACGTATTTTACATGGCGACTTGATTGACAGGAACGTTTGGATGACATGACATGCAATCGAGAAGTCTAAATCAACACTCAAGTAAACCACTCTTGGTTTGTCAAGTTATTCAAATAAACAAAATTAGACGATATACAAGTATTTTAAACAGTTCAACGGAAGTTCAAGAACGTAAAAAGGAAATTGTATTTGGTGTTTTGTTAGATAGAAATAGAGATACGATGTCCCGAGGGAGTGAAATTCTAAAGATTGAATGATTGTGTCCTCGCTCACTGGACGGTCAAAGCATGTACAGCGTATAGGTAGTATGGAATTCCATAGTTTGTACTTCAGCGCTGCATTGATATGCAGTGCGTCGTACTTAACTTTACCTTTCACTGTTGGTTAATCTTGGCAGTATCGGTCCCCATAGGGTGACACACCTGGGGGGGGGGGGGGGTACTTGATGGGATGATATACCTGGGACTATTCTTCAGTTTCTATTTCTGTATATTGTGAAATGTACTGTGGTCTAGCAAGTCAAATGATACGATATTTCACCTTGACACCGGCGATGTTGTTTCGTCTGTAACATATTTTGCTGTGCTTTGTGGCCAGAGCGCCCGTGGCTATATACTTGACCGTGTCGATCCACGTAGGGTGACAGACGGGGGGGGGGGGGGCAAAACAATCAGACTGGGGTGTGCAGCCCAAGTTCAAACAAACTCATATATAATCCAAAAAAACCACCCCAGACCCATTGTTAGGTATTGCGGGGGATCCGGTCAATCACCTGTATTGTGATGCTGTGAAGGTTATCTAGAAAGCATGAAGACGTTTCCCATATGTTATCTAGCCCATGATAGGGAATCCAAGTTTAGGAATTTTTTTTTTCATTAAAAAGCTAAGTGACTCACTTAGATGGCACCTATCCATATACCTTTCTATGGGAGTAACCCCCCCCCCCCTCCCCGAGTCCAAATCCCTCAGCAACATACAGCAACATACAGCGAACATACAGCGAAGGGTTTTCTTTAAAAGCTGCACAATGAATTGTTTATACTGTGCTAGGTAATACACTACTATACTATTCCGCACTGTACTGTACAGTACTGCACTGCAATACACTGTACTGTACTATACACTGTACTGCATTGTACTGCACTGCATTGCACTGTACTGCACTATACTATACTGTACTGCACTATACTGTACTGTACTGCATTGCACTGCACTGTATTGTACTATACTATACTTTACTGTATAGTACTGTACTATACTGTACTATACTGTACTGCACTGTACTATACCATATTATACTATACTGTACTGTACTGTACTATACTGTACTGTACTGCATTGCCCTGCACTGTACTGTACTATACTATACTGTATAGTACTGTACTATACTGCACTGTACTATACCATGTTATACTATACTGTACTGCACTGTATTGTACTGTACTATACTGTACTGCATATGTACTGTACTATACTGTACTGTACTGCACTATACTATACTGTACTGCACTATACTATACCATATTATACTATACTGTACTGTACTATACTGTACTGTAATATATTGTACTGTACTGCATTGCACTGCACTGTACTGTACTATACTATACTGTATAGTACTGTACTATACTGTACTGCACTGTACTATACCATATTATATTATACTGTACTGTACTGTACTGCACTGTATTGTACTGTACTGTACTGTACTGCACTGTATATGTACTGTACTATACTGTACTGTACTGGACTATACTATACTGTACTGCACTGTATATGTACTGCACTGCACTATACTATACTGTACTATACTGTTTTGTACTATAATGTACTGTATTGCATTGCATTACACTGTACTGTACTGTACTATACTGCACTGCACTGTACTTTTCTATTCTGTACTGTACTGTGTTGTACTGTACTGTACTGTACTGTACCGCACCGCACTGCTTTGTACTGCACTATACTGTACTATACTGTACTGCACTGTACTATACCATATTATACTGTACTGTACTGTACTGTACTGTACTGTACTGTACTGCACTGTGCTGTGATGTACTGTACTGCATTGTACTCTACTGTACTGTACTATGTTGTGAACTGTAACTTGACCTTGGCAATGAGAGGACCTAGCGACAGTTTCCAGTTACTGTATGTATGTAAATCACCATCTAGCTCTATCTTCATTCGCTGTTACATTCGTCTTGAACGAGGCTCCTGTCAATCACCTAGAGTGTGACTCGTGCCACTCACTTTGAACGAGGCTGCTGTTTACTCGTTCTGCAGGTGACGACCTTAAATTAAAGGAATTCTTTCCATTGCTTTGAAATCAAGACAAGACGCCGTATAAAATAACAGCCACACAAATGTAAAGTATGCCTATATTTAGAGCGCGTAACACACAATCGTTTCCGATATATAGGGACATACAGTAACTGAAAAGGAATATTTCATTTATGAAATAACTTCCGATTTAATCTTGCCTTTCTCACGATAGTGTACGATATTTTCCCAATTACTCAGTCTGCCGAGTAACCATCCCTGCAATATCATTGCATAATAGATCTGTATTGTTGCAGCCACGCCGTCTCATTGCGAATCACTAAGAAGATCCAGGAAGTAATCGAGTTTGATCGAAGTAGTCGTAAGTGTAACATACTTATAAGTTCTTTCACTTGGAATGTTTATTTTAAATCGGGGCATTGAAATTTTAGTTTGCTTTTGCATTTAATTTGTGCAGTTTTTAAACTCGTATTTTTATCATTGAATTTCTTTACTTTTAATGTGATTTACCGATCTTAAAGCTTATAATCTGAAATAATATAGCTCTACATTGACGTAACTGAGTGATGTACGATGGCATGGTTTTATTGTACATTACAAATTTGTACGAAAAATCAGTCAATGTTGGAGTATCTCTGATGAGGAAATCTGTCTGATTCATTTTATGGATTTGCTCTAAATCACAGAAATTGTGTTTTATAGAGATTGGTCTTATCGCGGGTTTAAAATTTTAGTTATATATCGTACGTCTTCATTCTGACGTCATCGTTCAAAATAATAAAATTCCACTTCATATTAACCCCACATTGCCTTGCTGGTCAACCGCCACATTGCTTGGCTGGTCAAACGCCATATTGCCTGGCAGGTCAACCGCCACATTGCCTTGCTGGTCAACCGCCACATTGCTTGGCTGGTCAACCGCCATATTACCTGGCTGGTCAACCGCCACATTGCCTGGCTGGTCAACCGCTTGTACATACGTTTATGGAAATAGATTAATGTTATTTACATCTAGTTACATACATTCGCGTAGAATTAAACGTGTTTTTTAAAAACATAAAGAAATTTTGGATCTGTCAAAAATTGTATGAAAGAGGTATGCTTTTTTTCCCTATTTTGTATTAATTTAAATTTCTAAAACAATGACTGGAGAAGGAAACGGCATTTGTACTAGAAATCGGTGTCTCTTTTCCATGCATGACATTTCTGCGTCACGGTGATAATAAAAATGTGTACACAGATTTATCAACGAGATGATTTTTACAATCTCAGTCCTAAAAAGGTTGGAACGTTGCCAAAATTTAACAGAAAATATGAACAATTATGAAAGAAATGTTTTAGCGGGAAATGTGTTGAGACCGAAAGGGTGACATTGTTCATTTTTCATCCAGACGCTTTGTTGGCATGCACATCAACTTCTTCAGATTACAATTTACATGCCGTGTTAAATAATGTTGTCTCGTAAATTCCTTTGCCGTAAATTTCAATAACTCGGGGAATAAAATTGATGGTCCATAGCGATTTCCTAGATGTCATACCCGTCCATTGTAATCTGATCTCTTCGGTATTCCACTCAAATCTCGACGTGTTTTTTGAAACATGATACGACTGTGGAAACCACGCTTTCAGCATAACTATATGATACCAATATCTTAGGAACAAAATCTTACTCTTTGCAGGAAAAGATCAACAAAAAACCCGAACGTAATACAACAGCGGAAGCCGAACTTTCAGTTATCTGACACACTGACAACTATTTTGACGCAAGCTATTGAAGGACTACATTTGTACTCACAGTACAGTGGCGTTTCTGATGACTTCTATAATCTTGCAGTTGTACATATATTAGGACTTTCAATGTTTGCATTATATTGATTACAGGATGATTCTATCCACACAACCAGGCACCGCTATCACTCGCCAACTTGTATAATCAACCACCTTCAACAACAATATACATTTATTCTGTGTCTAAGTTAGCTGAAAGTTCGGGTTCCACTCTTGTATGACGTTCATTTCTTGTTGATAATTTCCTGCAAACAGTAAGGTTTTGTGCATTCCAGTTGACTAGATTTGAATTGCAAACGATATTATAGACTTAGTCTACCTATTCACTGCTTATAAACGAGTTCCATTTGTCAAGCCTTTTAGCGTCTATATTCAATTTTCGAAAATCTCCCCTGAGTGTTTATATAAGTTTAGCGATTTGGTTATAAACTACCCAGACTACTAATTTATTTGTGAAAGAGAAAAATCATTATCATCAACATCATTAACCAATTGTATAGAATCAACTCTCTTGCTCGCTCGGTGGACTTCTACGATAGAAACCTTGATCGTACAGGTAGGTGAGAGAGCGAGCGTCTGTAAATAAATCACGCTGCTCCCATACATTATAGCATCGGAGCTGATTTAATTTTTCTTATTGCTCTTAAAGATACAACATCACATACATTTGTCCTGTAACATCCGTGGAAAATCATTATATATATATATATATATATATATATATATATATATATATATATATATATATATATATATATATATATATATATATATATATTACGCTCTGCCACTGCGGTATAGAGCACTGTCTTAGCAGATTGATACTCACCGAGTTATATATATATATATATATATATATATATACAGAGTTATATATATATATATATATATATATATATATATATATATATATATATTATATACATATATACATATATATGAACATTCAGAAATATGTTTATCCACAGGTGATGAGATACTTTTGACGGTGTACTATATTATGATTAACGTAGCTATTGTTACATAACAAAACAATATTTTTAAAAGCGTTCAAATTCCAGCTTTAAATTCAAGCACAGTTCGATTGTCGTCAACTTGAAATTTCATAGAAATATTTCAATGTATAAATGTAATTATGTAGGTTGGTAGGCATTTGCGTGTCACAAAATGTGTATATCATATCAAATATTAGAATGCACCAAGTTTATTGACAGTGCCACTAATCCGGGACACAAATTCATTGTCATGGCTATCGTGGAATAGTGTCCAGGCGTATCAAGCTTTTTACTAAGTTTATCATAGTGACCCGTTCTTATACTTTACGTTCCTCCCGACTCCTTAGCTCATACAGTAAGACTGGTCCGAGCGGTCGGTTGAACAGCGCCCCCATTCTGTCATATCGCAAGAAGACCACATAAATATAAACATTTTTGAACCAACAACAATTTCAAATGTTCAGCATATATTGGACGATTTAAATGGTGCTTAAAAATGATATGTTAGCCATCAACTTCGAATTCAGAGAGAGAGGGAGAGAGAGAGAGAGAGAGAGAGAGAGAGAGAGAGAGAGAGAGAGAGAGAGAGAGAGAGAGAGATACATACATACATACATACATACAGACAGACAGACAGACAGACAGACAGACAGACAGACAGACAAAAATATAGGTTCGGGTATTGGCAGCCGGCATATGAAACCTAGCCTGAACAGAATTTAACTGGTAGATCTATACATATATAATTCATAAATGATAACTGCCAATGCGACGGTCAGGCACGGAATTATATATTCAAATACATAGTGTATCATAATTCTTATTATCACGTCTTGATATCGTGACGAATTAAATGAAACGCATTTTAAGCTTATTTTCCTACTTCATAAACCAATGTACGACTGGTTTTCAATTCACTTAATAGATCTAGTGTCATTATTCACTTTACATTGAAGTGATTTTTCATTCAAGATCGCTGTCATATCATTTATTACAATCGTCTTTGAATATTGAGACTAAGAGTGAATGTAAACATAAAATGGTTATTATGTTGCCGATTATAATATACTTCTACTTGTATGTTATTCGTAAGTAGCATGAGAACAAAATGTACAAAATGCATCCTATACGTATACGGTCAACAGCGTGTAAGCGGCACTGTCTGAATCTGTAACACGAGGCCCCATTTAGTCGAGATTCAAAACATACATATAATACAGTATAATATACAGCAGACGAAACTAAACTGTACCGTTGACAGCCATGGACTGACACAATTGTTTCACGTGTCTCTCTCTTTCAGAGGGTATTGTAATACATTGTAAAACATATTTTGCATGTATCTGTCTCTGAGAGAGGGTGATTTAATTGTATAAAAATGACAATATGAAAGACAACGTATCTCCTTGTAATAATTTTGACAGACAAAACAAAAATACACATCACAACATCATGATTGTACACTACTAATATACTATGCATGGATGGGATTGGTGGAGACTGCAAGAGTCAGACCCATGCAACAACTACAATGTACATAAACTATCCTTTACAATAGATAAGACACACTCAACAATTATCACAGTACAGTGTTACAATGTTTATAAATCACCGTCTGCAATACTTGGACGTACGGACACATGTAACAATTGTGTTCGAATGTATACAAATCATCGTCTGCAATACTTGGACGTACAGAAACATGCACCAATTGTGTGCTATTTTTCAAATATTTTAGTAACCAATTTATTATGTCATGATGAAAGCTCGACCACGTATATGATTCAGTATGTGTTTGCATGTAGTAGGATATTTCAATATATAAAACAAACGATATTTCTAACCAATACGTTACAGACTGTGCCCCTTTGAATGGGGTGGGGCTAGCGGTGGGGATGGGGATGGGGATGTGGGAGTTCTACAGATGCGTGCTGGCTATAGCTGCTGTCACGGTAATTACGTAATTAACGAGCACGTACTGTCATTTCAACGATATGCGGGCATATTTTATTAAAATTCTGGTTAGTATTTATACTTAACATTGAAACATTTCTTCAACTGCTTGCTTAGTAACTTGAAATGTGAGGTAATTTCCGTTATTTTCTGCCTAAATGGTTTTGAGCTATGATGATACAGAAGATGAACAGACATTAATCACTATATAGCAGAATCAGAGATGTCGATCCCAGCAGCAAAACATTGCAGTTGTAAAAAAAATTCAATGATTTCACCGTCTAAGCCTTGATAAATACAATCATATATTTCAATTCTAACAATGTTTAATAGCTCACTTTTGACATACAATCTACATCAGAATATTGGCGGCAAGACATAGTCTCCACTCCAACTCAGTCAATTTATATACCACAAATCGAAATGAAGAAAATCGGTAAATTGATTCCATAAGTCTTTATTATGTTGATCGAGGTATAAGAAAAAACTGGGTTACGACTTTCTTTGAAATCGGGGTTATTTATGTTACTGTGAGTTTATTCAATATGAGAAACAGCGAGAGAGTCGTGGAGAGAGAGAGAGAGAGAGAGAGAGAGAGAGAGAGAGAGAGAGAGAGAGAGAGAGAGAGAGAGAGAGAGAGAGAGAGAGAGAGAGAGAGAGAGAGAGAGAGAGAGAGAGTGAGAGAGAGAGAGAGAGAGACAGACAGACAGACAGACAGACAGACAGACAGGGACAGAGAGACAGCGACAGAGACAGACAGACTAGACAGATATAGAGACAGAGACAGAGAGTCACAGACAGACACACAGACAGACAGACAGACAGACAGGCAGGGAGGGAGTCTCCGAGACAGTCACCTAGCTGGACAGGGAGATAGAGACGGACACGGGGCTAGGGGCTAATACATGTATATGTCACACTGAGTACCACTTGTTGCCTTGACAAATTCGCGTAAACGACTGGCAATTTAATATTTGTGTGAGAACACATGGTTGTTAGCAATTTGTTATCAAAAGATGTAAACAACTGTGGTTCATCTAGGACCATACCAATATTTACCTCAGGGGGTGAGCAGTGCACAGTGAGGGACTATTTTACCATTTTCTTATACCATTGTATCCACAACGCTTAACATGTTTGTCACCATTCATAACGATATTGTGGTGTAGAATGCTTATGAATGTATAGCACGTGACGCCACATATTCATCCCTCGGATTGTAACTCATTATAATTATGTTTGCCCCTAACAGATAATACACTCGTCTCATCAAAGTCCGGCGGGAGCTCAATACTCGTATCGGCAAAGTTTGCCGCGGACGACCCATGGAGCTTCAGAGGATGTTTGCGTACAATATGAAAACCACCCGTTCTCACGCTCTGTGACAAGTGAGAAAGGAAAGGAGGTATTTGTGACAGAACATTACCAACGGAGTATCGTGAACACATCTGTAACCAGACAACGAGCACAACAGGACGAGACAACAGGTATGTTTTTTGTGTGTGAGATATTGTGAGATACAGACGAGGGCCATATATACAGGAGTCAGGTCTATTCATGACTAGTTATTACCGTGTATTTGTACAAAGGACAGTCTTAAGCAGCTTACAGCAGTACCTACTTCGCACCAAACTACAAAATAACGGTCATTGATTGATCAAGCCGCACACAGAAAAATGTGGATATGGACTTAACAATATGGTTGTAAGTATAAACGTTAATCGGTTGTGCTTCTGGGCTTTACCAGCCTAGAGATTAGCGATCTTGTTTGATAAATGCTGCACACCTGTACAAACGGAAAACGCAACAACAGCCAGCGATAGTGACGAGGACAAGTCTCTGGGTTTACTATAATACTAAGGATATAGTTTTAATACTTGCCTATAGATCAAATTTATTTGCATTCTGATCTGGTTTGGTTGTTGTGAGCCCGAATAAACGGCACACGAAAGGCAACACAAGCACACGATACACGTACCACTAAAACGATGTACTGCCACGCTTTACCCCCACAGTTTAACAGTAAATATAATGTATACGCCAAAGTTGCACTTCTATCACTCTACAAATCACAATCGAGTTCCGTACGTTCTCATAATAATATTGATATATCAGGAGACTACGATGGTATCAATTGAGTGGTTTTTTTTAGTTGAAAGAGGGAGTGACACACTCACGCATACACACACACACACACACACACACACACACACACACACACAATTTTTTGGAGAGATGTAGTACATACTGTACATTGGCTCAATCAGTTCAAGCGTTCGTTTCCTGTTACATGTAGACAACATGACAAGTTGTATGAAACAACCAAAAATGTGTCTAGTAGCTAAAACAAATACACCAGCGTAATTTATACAGACATACAAACATAAAAAACAAGGACAGCGATGGAGAACTAGATAGGCACGAGTTATCATTCTTCTTGTCATATACTAGATCAGTCCTTCTGCCGCACGGACATGACGATATGGGAATAATCAATTAGTATTAACACAAACCAATCAGCCTTTTATATATACGTTCTTCGAACCTTACTTAATTTCTAAGTTTGTTTACGTTTCACGCTTTACCAAGCAAAACTAAAGATATGATGTACTTCAATTAATTAATTAATTAAATAATTAATTTGAATGGACCCCCATCTGGGTTTTAAGTGGTTATAGAGAACTAACACCCACTTATATAGTTAAATGTGTGAGGTTAAACTAATTCTAAGTTCTATTTGGTGTTAGGTGTCTCCTATCGAATAATAAATTTGAACTTGTGTTTTGGGGGTAAACGCCCGAGTAGCTATGCCAGAATTGTAAATAACCCCGACCGAAGTTCATTGTTTTCCACCTCATTGGTGTAAGTTTGCTCTATTCAAGGTCAACTTCAAGAACAAATAAACAAGTATGAGAAACTGAGAAAGCCAATAATGATACTAATAGCGTTCCCATAAGAAATGGTTTGTAAAGATAAACAGCGTTAGTACATAGACTCTTACGGTGGATGTGATAGGTTGAGACAATGAGACCATGATCAGTATCTGCGCGAAAATAGTGTCGTAATTAGTAGGGAAAATCGGTGCGACAAAATCAAATGCGAAGGGTCTGGGTCTGGGGATGGGGGTGGGGGTGGGGGGAGGGGGTCTGGGCTACGAACGAACATGGCTCCAATACGAACGTAACATTTTTCATGAACTTTGAAGTTACTGTAGCAACGACCCGAATGTCTCGAAAAGTTTTTCACTCCTACTTACTAAAGGGCATTGATTGATCAAACGGTCTGACACTTCGCTGTGTTTGTTTAAAGTTCAATAGAAGTCGTTTTATAGAGTTTGTTTTGTAGTTATCGCACCGATGGGTTTGTGTATATATATATACTCTTAAACATGAAATTGAAAAGTGTCCAAACATATAGGTGAACACTTGGTATTTTTTGTATTATTGGAACTCACAGAAAATCTATACTGTTGAGCGTAGGGTATACAGCTGAAGATATTTGATGACAACGTCAAGATCTAATGTACTCAAATAGTCTTACAAGTTTTCGTTGTATTGATTAATGTTATAGTCATGAATCGATTAACAGTCTACTTTTTGAGAAAATATATTACTAACAAGCTAGGGAGACTGTAGAGTTTCAATTAAGAGGCGAGATATGTTTTAAGTCTAGTTTGTTACAAATTACACAAATAAAATACAGACACTGATAGCATTCGCGCGCATAAAATGTTGCATTTTCTGTAACTGTAAACATAAATGACGTTTTGTGTTCGAAACTTCCTTGTCCCGTCCAGCAGTGATGTTGATTTGTGTTGAATGTGAGATAAAATGTATCATTTTATGTGAATTCACGCTATTAGTGTCTGTGTATATTTGGTTGTGTAACAGGAAACAAAACACATCATGTGAGACTAGACTGTGACCTAATAAAAACCACCGTGCCGTCTGATTGAAACTCTATCTATTTTGGTAGTTAATTTGCATAAATTTATACACTCCGATGCATGGCTCAAATCTGAACTTTTTCTGACACTTTTTTTTTTCATCTGAAGAATGACATATTTTATTGTACTTGCTGACATACTTGTATGTCTGATCAACACCAGGAGATCTGTAGCATAATAGTTATTAGGCAAACTGAATAAATGATTTTATGATCTACCTTTTGGGTGCACCGAGAAGGTGGTACCGACATCAAGATCATAGAAAAAGAAATGACATGACGGGGATTATATAAACCAGTCAATATTATATGGATATTTTATGCTCTCTTCAGGCAAAACTCAAGAATTATTTGTAAGTATCTCAAACTTAGATAAAAAAAAGTGTGTAAAGTTAGCCTATGCCAAAGTGGTCTGTGTACAACTCTGTTGACTGACCCCGTCTTGGGAGATGACATGGTTATTACCTGCACTGAGAGTAGTTATATGGATTAAATGAGATTTAGTTGATTTAATTTGTAATTATTTTACTAGTTGTCACAAGACAAGTATAGATAAACGAGTTTTGGTTTCTCATCTACTGAGCCGTGTACCAATTCTTGTGTACATTCACTCAACCGTAAAGTAATTGCCATGATATAGTTGATCTAATCAACCAACCATCAACCCACTGCAATCAATCAACCAACCCAGCAATCAATCAACCAACCAACCAACCAACCAACCAACCAACCAACCAACCATCAAACCAGCAAACCAACAACCAACCAACCATCAACCTAGCCATCAATCAACCAACCAACCAACCAACCAACCAACCAACCAACCAACCCAGCAATCAATCGACCAACCAACCAACCAACCAACCAACCATCAACCCAGCAAACCAACCGACCAACCAACCAACCAAGTAACCCAGCAATCAACCAACCAACCAACCAACTAACCCACCGTCAACCAAGCAATCAACCAACCAACAAACCAACCAACCAACCAACCAACCAACCAACCATCAATCTAGTAATCAACAAACCAACCAACAAGCCCCAATCTAGGAACCAACTATCAACCAACCCATAAGGCCAATTCTAATTTCATCGTTACATATTAATCAGTTCAACAACTACTCTCGCAGCGATCCAAGCATTAAGCTATTAGACCACTCGCACGGCATGTACAGTGTTGTCACATTTATCGCATGTTATTTGATATGTTTATGTTAAACACTCTATAAACCAAAATACTTAGGAAGCTTTTGATCTCCTCTATGTAAAATTGTAAGTAAAATATCAAAATACCCAGGTTTATAATGTGTTTGTTATTCATTTAGGGCTTGTCACGCAATACATAGCCAAACGCGTAACGCTGGGCATTTCACAACTCAAACAGGTAGACATCGAGAAGTTAACATCGTACCACTTTCTCACATGCCCTCCTTATTCCGCTCTCTGTCTCTCTGTCTCTCTCTCTGTGTGTGTCTCTGTCTCTGTCTCTGTCTCTGTCTGTCTGTCTGTCTGTCTGTCTGTCTGTCTGTCTGTCTGTCTGTCTGTCTGTCTGTCTGTCGTTATGTCTTTAATGTCGTTTTCAAATTGATTCTGGAATTCTAGCATGTTTTCAAGGATACAAACCGAGGTAAATGAACACATGCATCTCCACGTGATGAGATGGCTAAGCTGTGGACAAATTCACGGTTCACTTGATCCATTGATGAGCGTTTAAAGTCTAACTACGTAATATTTATGTCAGTTACCTTATGGTAATACACGTGAATGTCTGCTATGTTAATCTGTTACAGTATCTATATATTCAATGTTATTGTACAGTAGTCACACCAGTGTATAGTCTAAATAGTTCAAATCTTGTTTGGACAGGCTAGAGGATAGGCTGCCGGGCTACAGTCAACTCAATTCCCACGCTGTACACAGTAAGCACGACTAACGTGCCATCTTCGCTACTATAGTCATAGTCGAATTCCATCCACACGAAGATCCTACCTGTATGTAAGCTATAACGGAGCACTGGCACTGAAGGCCCAGGGATAATATATATATTTGTTTACAACTAACCAACAAACAAATACACAAATAAACAAACAAACAAATCAAGACATCGGCAACAAACATCTTCATTTCAGAAGCATAAATCAATTAAAAACAAAGCATATAATTTTAATCAAATATGAATTTCAAGAACTAGATATTGAACGAAATTTGTCAAATTTAAAAAGAAGAAATGACTACAATTTAAACCCTATTTACAACACAGTTCCTCCGTTTGTGGGAATTGGGATACGGGTTTGGGGGGGGGGGAATGAGGAGTAACAGAATGAAAGAGTACCTTTGAAAAAAAAAAGTTATTTCAAACGGATGGTTACATAGAACGTTGAATACATACCACGCCAGTAGTCTGATACATAAAGGAGCACTGGACGACTGCAATATTACGTCTGAAGATCCTTCTGGTGAAACGGTCCGTAGCGTAAATCCATAATCATTATGTAATGTCATACTCGTTTTCTTTCATTTTATGTATGTGTATATATATATATATATATATATATATATATATATATATATATATATATATATATATATATATATATATAAAGTGAAAAAAGAAAGTGACTTGATTACTCGTTACATCGATTCTCCACATATATATATGCAGTATATGCTGTTATTTATGTATGCATGTATTCGTATTTGTAAAGAACAACATTAGCCATTTGCACCTGGGTACTCACCCTCTATTTTATTAATATCAAGTTGTAGAATTAGTTGTTGGGCTAGGCTAACACACCATGCAAGCGTACCCCCCCCCCAAAAAAAAAAAAAAAAAATGCCGATCGAGTCTTCTTTGATACAATGCCCATGATCAATCAAGTACATCGGTGATCAAAATATGTATTCGTTCATCGGAGATCAAAATTAATTTTGTATCCGTACAAGATATATTGGGTAGATAATTTCAGGAATCTGAAACACTTTTATTACCGATGTTAAAACTTTGGGTATGACTATGAATCAAGTCATGTCACTGACGTTCACTACCTACGTACAATTCATTTTTTTTTCGAATTTGTTGCACATTTTTTTACTGTCTAACATAAGTTGAACATCTATTTCTGACATTGAGGATGTTATGTCATTGTAAGAAGCACGTATGTCTACTTCAAACCTGTTACAATTAAAATAAGACAGAACGTTGTCTGATTCGACATGAAACCACATGTTTAAGTAAATAACTTGTTGTTCAGCCTTATCAGGCTTCTCAACCACAGATCACGTGTCAAAACACGTGGTAGATTATAGCGACTGGTCATTGCCGTTCAAATTTAGTGGTCAGGTCGTTGATTCGAAAGCCAGGGACTACTCTGTAGTCTAGTCAAAACACATTCGTCATATCTGACTTCAATCTAACCAATTAATTTTTGCTACATTTATATGGTATGGCGTCACAAAAATGTTACTACAATTGCAACATCGTATTCCTATAATGCTACAGTGTGTAACAATAATGCTACAGTGTGTAACACTAATATTAATGCTACAGTGTGTAACACTAATGCTACAGTGTGTAACACTGCTACATTCTCTACATGTTAGACAAATATTAAGTAAAGTATTATTAATTGAACCATTGGCCTGGATCACCTTTTAGTGAGTTTTCTCTTCAAATTGTATGTTTTTGTTCTGTGTATGATTAGGGACCATCTACTAAAATAATGGTATATCACACACAAAAAATACACTAATGCTTACAAGATTTTGCCCAGCCAAGCAATAAAATGTAGCAATGTTTACAAGATACTGCCAAGCCAAGCCAGACGATAAATCGCAAGACTCTGCCAAATCAGAGTATAGAATGTTAAAGTAGCTATGTCTGCACGATTTTGCCAAGCCAGACGATAAAATAATTATAATAGCGATTGTAATGTTAGTGAGGTTTGTTTGTCGTTAGCCCACGTTCTCTGTCAGGATAACTTTTGTTGTAATAATGTAATAATAACACTGGTAGTAAAGTCTTTAAAATAACGATTGCTGTGTTCGGAAACACTTCCAGAAACGCGTTAGTATTAAATAAGTATGCGATTCGTCCAGTAATACAAGTGTTATTTTTCCCCCAAAATATCGAAGTCATCTTATATTTATCAACCTTCGGAAGAGGTTATATTGTAACGACAGCTTACAAAGCATTGATAGCCTCATTCAACAATTTGTTCTTGTTGTAATTAAGGTCAAATATTTATTTCCTCTTTCCTAAATTACTGCACTATCAAAATCAAAATTAAATTAATTACATCAAACGCCTTACAACCCATTCTGTAACCGTACACAATGTGCTTAAGCGCTTCCAATTGAAAGCAACCCCTTGATTCTATTTGATGATGATACTTGTATATTTTCTTCAAAACCCGACACTCTACAACTTTCCACGACTCTTTTACAACTGTACAAAACCACTCTAGAAATTTGAATTAAAAAGGACAGTGTTTCTTCACCCTTTTTTCGTACTTGACATCTCTCCTTATTCCTCAGTCTCACAAACTCGTAAATTATTCACTCAGTATTCCAAATTAAAAAGTACTCTTAATTTTCCGCTTGTTTAGTTTATTACTCAGGGTAAATCAAACCTGTCCATCATCAACCCTTTCGTAACAGTTGACATGCTCTAAAAAACGTGACCCAGGCCATTGTTATTATTCTATCGCTCATTTAATCTTTCTTAATGTGCACGTCGATTAATGTGTCCTTGATTGTTGATGCTTCGTGGTGATTCACGACCTATTTGCGTACGTGTGGTGCATCCATCCCCCGTCCTTACGTCTACGGCAGGGTTGCATAGCCCGTCACACCTGGAACTCTCTAGGGAGTATATATTAAAGTGTTGCCAACAGTTATTTTTCCTCGCATTGTAGCAAGCTGTGCAGGGGAGAAGAAGGGATGGTTTTGTGTTCGGAGGAGGCAGTACTATTTGTTCCTCTTAAGCTCGTTTTAAACCCAGGGCACCGTAGGACTTCCATATACTGGTAGACTAGACTGAGCATGTAAACCTAAGGGATTGTTTTTGTTAAATATATACCAATAACACAAGTTGTACATTTTACTGCAGGTTATTTTTTCCATGTGCTCGCATAAATCAGTGAGTTTGGGAAAATAATAGGTGGTTGTGCCGTAATAGGTCGGTGTCATGTGCTTATAAAGCACGTGCACATTATAAATGCTCTCCACTATCAGTTACTATGAGAAGCAACTATCCTCTACAGATGTGGTTATCCCACAAAAAGACAAACGAAAATACTTTTTACTAAATTAATTTATTGGAAAGGAAATTAGAGGGATCCTATTGACTAGTAAGTCTCGAAAAACCACCGAAGGACAAATACCTTTACATAATAGGTCTACCAGCTGTGTATAGCCTTGGGCATACTGTTTAACTTCTAAACGTCGCCAGTAATTTACTGTAATGGAGCTAAACGCGAAAAATTTAGATTAACTTTCCGATTCTGGTCAGAAAGTATCTAAGCAACGGCACGTAAATCTATTTTATTCTCTGTATGTGCTGACTTAATCCTCCAGTCTACCTTTTCTTGATACTTTAAAGGCCCAGGTCTAATTAGCATTTTGAAAAATAAAAGTTGTGGAAAAAGTTGTCTGGATAAGCTATGGGAATATTTTACCCAGAACAAAAGAATGATGAAAAACCCATAGTTATGGCGACACTGATTGTATATATTATAAGTCTTGGTATTGAAACCCAGGCATTGAAAGCTCAATTCAGATAATGATTTACAATGTAAATGTGAATTATCAGTTGTCTCCGGTAGAGCTGTAGAAAAAAGAGGGACATGAACAGAAAGAATAATCCATCTAATCTAGATGGTGCCATTGATAAGATAGTATAAATGCGAGAATGTGGAATCATGGATCTCTACGCAATCAATAAAGGATAACTTCAAAATGTTTATTAAAAAAAGAAGATTGTTTTACATTACAACGTAAAATGTGTTGTGTAAATAGTGTAATGTAAACTGCAACCAATATCTTTACCAGTAGTTTTCTGCAAATGAAGCACCAACTCAACATATTAATGACAACTTTAAACGAAGTTTGCAAAAGTATGCAAATGAAGCACCAGCCAACATATTAATGACAACTTAACTTTATACGAAGTGTGTAACAGTATGCAAATAAGCACAACCTCACCATATTGTATGTCTCAGTAAAATAGGTCAAAATCACATCTCTTATCGTGAAAAGAAAGGCACACAGCGCAAACGCAAAACGATATTTCCCAGGGATATCAATGATCCTCAATGCCTTTATGACTGGAACAACTCTACTTCAGTTTTCTTATTTAGGGTAGCATATACCTCGGAAATACAAATCTTAAACTATTGCTGTCACTTGGTTCAAGTAACTTCAGCCCCATTCTTAACTAAAATCAAGAAAAGGTCATACTGATATCAAAATTAAATCATTTAGAATCCAATGTGATCATAGAATACGTATACCTTGTTATTTTTATGCGGAGGGGTAGGGTGGATCCCGAATACTTTGAAACCAAGCCAATGAACAGCCATTTATTTCTTTATTCCAATAGGACATGGAACAAGTCTTAAGATAGCAAAACTTTGAGAGTTAGATTTTAAATAGCTTTGATGTTCAGGTATTTGTGCCGCCGATGCACATCATCACATAATGACATTAAAAAAAATCACTTCAGGAAGTCTTTAAACAGATCTTTCAGTGATTAGTTCACATTTCCATGATATCATCATCACTAACAAAAAAAAGGTGAAGAGTAACGATTGAAACAGCCCCTTGTTACTGTAATTTCTCCGCGGGGAATCATGCCGGGTAACTGTAGGGATTTCAAATAGTGGATAGTCAATATGTAAACAAAGGGTTGAAGACACCGTAAAGACTAATAGCTACCTCATTAGGCATGGTTTTCATGGTTTCCCGCAACATCTGGAACAATTACATGTATTTAATGTTGTTTACTTCAAGTTGTCGCAACGATCGTCATCCTGTTAACTTTGTCATAAAGTCATTGTGAAATAATTGACCTGATCTGAACAGGCAGACAGACAGACAGACAGACAGACAGACAGACAGACAGACAGACAGACAGACAGACAGACATATGAAGGAAGGGCCCGGGAATGGAGTGTTAAACTCGTAGTATAAACATTGGTGGTTTGCCACATATCGATAATATAAAGATTATAGGCAAGTATTTGTGTTACTAATACCAGTAGTGTAGGGATTCAAGGTTAACACCATATTTTATCTCACAATTACATTAGTATCTTTATTTTTTTTTAATTTTTCAACATGTAGAATTTAATGCATGTAACAACATGGTAATACACGTGTACTAATTATGCATCGACAACAATTACATAACTGTTCTTTCGCCAGACGTATTGTCCATGCGTCTTTTGTTCAACCTTTGATTCGTTTAATCTGTCTAAATGTATCCAAGTAAATGGGGAATTGTTACCATCTCAGGTTTACCATAGCCTACATTTCGTCTCGCACCCACAATCTGTAGTAACGTATATATGCAGAAATAAACTTCATAGCATATTGCAAAGTCAATCCCCGTTTTCGACAATTCACAGTAACTTAAAATGTATTAACATAAATTTATTACTGTAATACACATTAAGTTAATATTTAGACTTTTCATACAGCGCTCTTAGTGGTCAAAACGCCTCTCTCCAGGTGTATGCATAGACAACGATAGACAACAAACATTCCTCAATTCATTGGGGAGCATATAATCCTTGCAGCCAGTCAGACGCATTGCAATTGTCCTCTCTCACACCAAGTCCCCAATTACACATGTACTGCCGGGTTTACTACGGCACAATCGTTCAGGCAGTGTCCAAGGACTTAATTACTTCAGAAAAACGCTGGCACCGAACCGGCAAACCACAGATTCCACTGAACCTGTCCGACCAATGTCTGTCTAGCCTCCAATCTAACCATGGGACATGTTTTTTTTTTAAATATTAAATGTAAATGTTTGGTGCGATCAATACATTACCAGTCGCTTGATATGAGTCAATATGTTCTCGTTCTGGAATATAATAATCAAAATGAAAAAAACCCAATGTTATTCCTAAATTCCATAAAGTCACTGTCTATAAATACCACTAGACCAGTAATGAATAGTAATCGTCCAGTTCAAAGGTAAACCTCCCGCTACTCGAATGATTCTCTCCCAGCTACACACTCAAAAATATACGTAAGAGACACGAATTCATGAAATCTCACCTTTTTCTGCCGTGAATTTAATTTCCCACGTAGTCCAATCTGTAAATATTTGTGAATAACTTTGTGTCATATATCTATTGTTTCCGTAATTTTGTTTTATATTCTCTTTACTGTTTTTTTTCTTTGTTGTATATTTTTCGTTTCGGGTTCGAATGTTTATGTAGGAATGTAAAGCCTGAAATATTGTTTGGTTCCGATTACACTCAATTTTAGAATAGTTGGATCCAGAATAGGTCGAACTTTTGATTTTTTGATTTTTTAAATATTTTGTTTTTCATATGTGAATGTCTAGTTCAGGTAGTTATGTTTTCCGTTGTTTTCCACATGGTCTGTGTTATTGGTTTCTTCTCATCATCAGATGTACAGCCATTACAGCTTCGAAGAACAGTTTTATATTGTCTTTTTAAGTTGATGTCAGTTTCCTGTGAGACTTCACGATTTTTGTGATTTTATTAATTTTCTCGAATATAAAACACGTTTAGGGTCGGCAGTGAAAAACTAGGTGGGGTTGTGTAACCGGAACCAATCAATTATGTTAGGCCTAAATAGGCCTCTTACTTTTATTATTTACCTCTTATTTATTTGTACGCAAGGACTATAGAATAATTTTCTGAGTTTTCAGGACCATGGAATATATTAGTTTCAAATGAAATGTTTCCATGGACCTCACCAGAATCGTTTGTTTTAACTTTTATGTATTTTATTGTATCTTATTTGACACGTGAAATAAAATTCAGTATATAATTTAATTCAGTTGAATTAAAAAAACAACACTAGTATCGTTCTTGTACTTAAAGTTGAAATACCAATCCGGAATCATCATAATATCGCCCTCTACAGTTCATATCACAAAGTAACGCGACGAAACGTTTGTCCTTCGTCCACGGTGTTTTCAATGTACAAATCTATTAGTGAAATCAAAGACATCTACTTCTTCTCAAGTACAATCACATTTGGTGGTAATTTGACACACTTATCATTTTAAACCAACGTCAATGAACTTCACAATCAGCCAGTCATTGTGTTTATGAGATCGGGTTCAGTGGTTGGTCATTCACCGATTATCCTCGACGCATTTCATTATGCATCGAACACACTAGTCGGTTTATAGTTAACAGTTCCTTTATTCATGACGAACACGCTTGTTGTTGGATGGAATAATATATTAATGTTACGGACGTAATCTTGTTATAATAGCTCCGACGTCGACCGTACTACACGTATAACGGTTTGTATTAGCTTAAGACTACCAGAAATTATGTTTACATTCTTCTAGTGGTCTTAGGTATAGTGTTGCGTTAGAGGAAGCATTGGCAAATGCCAGATACAAATGAAAAAGAAAGCAAAGTAAAACGTGTAAACGAGAGTACGGGCCCAAGAAAGGTATTGCACATAGTTTTAATTACACACCACGAACAATCCCCCACCCTCAAAAAAAACAAACATAATTAAACAACTAAAACTAAAACCGTGAACACACACACACACACACACACACACACACACACACACATACATACATACATACATACATACATACATACATACAGACTTGCATACATACATACATACATACATACATACATACATACATACATACATACATACATACATACATACATACACACACACACACATACATACACACACACACATACATACATACATACATACATACATACATACATACATACATACATACATACGCAATATGTAGATCGTTCAAAAATTGAATCTACACGAGTAAAAATAACTCGATTATTACGTTTTTAGATAGACACTCAGTTACTTAAACAATTTGTTGCTCACTACCGTAAGACGAACTTACTTTCAAACCTCGTTAGCACGAATAGCTATATGGAATTCAGTTCTTGTTATATCCGTACTTCATATCCGTACTTGCACTGACGCCTGGGGGCGCTATTCAACATGGCATACATACATTTTATATCAATCAGGAGAAAGATGAAAACAAAATAATTGAAATATATTGTTAGAGATAAAGTTGATCACTATGTAAGTACAATATATAAAAGAATATTGGAAACATATACAAAAACAATAATCACGTTTGTGAAATATAGATGTCTCGTTCAATTTGATCAACCGTACACCGTAGTGGACTAATTATAAGGGATAATCACGTTTGTGGGATATAGATGTCTCGTTCAATTTGATCAACCGTACACCGTAGTGGACTAAGGGATAATCACGTTTGTGGGATGATATAGATGTGTAGTTCAATTTGATCAACCGTACACCGTAGTGGACTAAAGGGCTAATCACGTTTGTGGGATATAGATGTGTAGTTCAATTTGATCAACCATACATCAAAGTACTGATAAGAACAGTCAACATTTCCCGTAAGGAGAAAGAACCCTGATAAAAACAGATTCCCTGTAGTCGTGGCCTTTTCTACGTAATTGATTTTTGGAATACAACCGTGTTCAGCAACCTTTCCTAAATTGATTTCTATCTGATAAACCACGAGGTCGAGGTTTCAAATGGCAGCAGGTAGAGTGCGTACTTCCGTAGACGATTTGAACAGTTCGCACGTATACTGTATACGAGTGATTATCATATTTTGTCATATCAATGGGGAGCTCGAAGGGAAGGACATAATATTACGGAAAAAATATATAAATATACATTATATATATATATATATATATATATATATATATATATATATATATATATATATATATATATATATAGACAGACAGACAGACAGACAGACAGACAGACAGACAGACAGATAAACAGATAGATAGATAGATAGATAGATAGATAGATAGATAGATAGATAGATAGATAGATTGATAGATGCGTGCGTGCGTGCGTGCGTGCGTGCGTGCGTGCGTGCGTGTGTGTGTGTGTGTGTGTGTGTGTGTGTGTGTAAGTAACTGTAGGTTATGGTAACTAATACCCAACGTAACCACGCTGTAGGCTAATATTAATTTACGGAGTGTCCGGTTTTTCCGTAACACTTCTAAAAGCAGAACATAAGCTTAATACAGGGTCAATGGCATTATGCCCGACATACTTCAATTATCAGGATTACCAATAAAAATGGTGGGGTGGCTCAAATTCACAAATTGTTTACGTCAAGAGTCTGACGTAGCGCATGAGGGCGCGATTGATTTGAGCTATTGATAGAGCCTGTGTGCGTAAGTTGATAGAGATAACAAATCGATGCATAACCAGGAAATGATTTCAGTGTTTGTAATGGTCGTCTGCTAGCATGAAAGATGCTGTAATCATCAACGATATGTTATATGTCAAACAAATAATTCAAAAATAAAAATATATACAACGATTTTAAAAAGGTTACCTCGTTTACTAACTTTGATTAAATCTGAGTGATATCTCGTCCATCGGTGAAAATCTCGTCCATTAGTGAAATCTCGTCAATCAGTGAAAATGTCGTCCAACATTGAAAATCAGCATCACAAACAACACAGGAGAGACCAAATGAAATAAATTAAAATCAATCCAAAATGAGATCAGTCACTTTATCACCAACGACATAGAATATTTCAGCTTAATATACCTTGACAAAGGAAACAAAATCAATTATATGTTGAACATACTTCGGTGGGACTCCTTTTTTTGCTAAATTTATGGAAAAAAATATTACTGTAAAATGATATCATTTTGCTTTTGAGTATATATAACAAACACTTTAATACAGACATAAGATAAAATATTTGTGGCGCGAAACTACATTGTCGAGAAATTGTTGAACGTTTCTGGCCTGAAGCAAAGAAAATGTTTGAAAAAAATGGCGCGAAATTCCAGTCTAGAAATTATTCAATATTTTTG
This sequence comes from Glandiceps talaboti, assembly GCF_964340395.1. Lineage (NCBI taxonomy): Eukaryota > Metazoa > Hemichordata > Enteropneusta > Spengelidae > Glandiceps > Glandiceps talaboti. The sequence continues at coordinate 3,982,099 of NC_135565.1, read as the reverse complement.
GTGTAAAACTGCACTGTCACATCAAAGGAATTGTTAAAGAATATTGGTGCGAAAGTACGTGGTCCTAGAAATTGTTTCTCCTACATGATCAAGGATATGTTAAAGAATTTTGGCGCGAAAATTAAAGTAACTGGTCAAGGAAATGTTTCAACAAATTTTGTGGAAATGTACATGATGAATTTTGGATACTTCTATGTAAATTTATCAATACAGCTTAAAATTATTCCGTATACATACATTATTCTGTATTGTCATCTATCAATGTCGTCTTCTGCAAAGAATGAGTAGAAAATGACCTCAAACGTCCAACCTCAGTGGTTTAGCTCAATAAAAAGACATAACGTGACGATTGTCGTCAAAATCTAAGATAACGGTGAGACTGTCGTCAAAATCATAACTGTCGTCAAATTCATAATCAATAGTGTCGTCAAAATCATAACTAAACACTGTAAACTTTAAAAAGACAAGGGCCACATTTGAACGCTTTCGTATATTATTTTTGTTCCGCCTGTAGAATGCCGCATACAAATTTCATTGCACTGACTAAAACGTCACTGTGACGTGTGTGGCATAGCAGTTTTACAAACTAAATGAACGATGCCATGGTGTTATACCTTAAAATTGCCGTTGCTATCATGAGCATAGAGGAATCATGTGCACATACATAAACCCTCGAATACTACATGCCACATCCATATGTTGTCAACATACTTTATACTAGGCAACGTTTATGTAACGATGTAGGTATTCACTGATTAGATTCTCAACTGAAGGTTAGCCCGTATGCATGACAACGGAATATGTTTTTCGCCTTGACTAAATTTAGAGATTTACTGCTAATTGATCTACTTTCTACAGAAACAAAAGGTCACAACCTTCTCAATATCTCTCATTAAACGATACCAGGCTTATAACCTTCTTGCTTGACAACTTAAGATAAACAGACGATGGTGTTGTCAATGGCAACGTCATTTTGTGCGTTTCATTAAAGGCTGATTGGTGATAAATAACAGTATTATCTGTGTCCTATATCGTTGGATCCCTCACAGGTGGCTTACCTTGAATTTTGCTGAATGTGTAGATTATTTTTCTAGTAATAATGTTGTTGGGTTAAGAAGAGTTATAATAGATATTTGATGATTATCTGATGGCGATGATTTATGTTCTGGAATTTTCACGTTGTTATTAGGTTCACCTTACGTTAATATCACTTACATTGAAGTGTGTTAACAATAACCTCGTACGCCGCATTATGCAACTTGGAAACAAACTGATTAAACTTTGTCTGTTACTTTGGTCAAGAAAACTCAAACCCTTTCTCATTTCAAATCAAGAAGAAAAATAGCTACAGTGGCCACAATACATATATATTTTTTGTTCTTTTAACGAAATTACGTCAAAATTAAGATTAAGACCTATTAGAATCCAATATGATCGCTGAATACAGCGTTAACCCCAAGATTTCTTCCATCAAAAAGCAAACAAAGAAATATTAATAACTTTGATTTGAGTGAAATATTTGTCTCTGAGGGACATTCTACCTCAAAGATGATCCAATAACAGTAAATATCAGGATCACGATTATTTTTATCATATTGACATCAACCTTGAAATTTGGAACGATTTAGTGTTATGATTTGATAACAATAAGTTCAGCTAAATTAAGCAACAGGTTACACAATTCGGTTACCTCTTTATTTGACCCACACAAAGAATAAAATAAGCTTATGTGCAAATCAAACATTTTAATACAAATAAAATGTATTTTCAACACCAAGTATTATTAACCTTACTACTTGGCTGTGACTTGTTCAAATTTGTTATAAAGTATGGCGAGCGAGTTATTCTTGTCCAATGTGACCCCCCCCCCCATATTTATCTTGTTGTACTCGCTAAGGCATATATGGTTGTTCTGTGATCAAACCAAAATCTGACATTTTGTTTGTTGACAAACAAATATTTGGATTCATTGTTGGTTGTTTACATACATCAATGGGTGCATGTCAATGACAAGTAGACATATTATTCAGCTAATTATAAGGATTGAAATGTTTCCTTTAAACGTATTGGTGTATTTGTCATCAGCCATAAATTAACAAACAAACAAATAAATAAACAAAGCAAACAAACAAACAAACAAACAAACAAACAAACAGTGCACGGTTACAGGTACTGGACAAGGTGCTTACTGGCTGGGTAGAGGTATTCGAGCTGCCTTGAATGGCTGAAGGTCTGTATTCATGCTAATGGTCGGGTAATGGCATTCAAGCTGCCTTGAATGGCTGAAGGTCTATATTCATGCTACTGGTCGGGTAATGGCATTCAAACTGCCTTGAATGGCTGAAGGTCTATATTCATGCTACTGGTCGGGTAATGGCATTCAAACTGCCTTGAATGGCTGAAGGTCTGTATTCATGCTACTTGTCGGGTAATGGCATTCAAGCTGCCTTGAATGGCTGAAGGTCTATATTCATGCTAATGGTCGGGTAATGACATTCAAGCTGCCTTGAATGGCTGAAGGTCTATATTCATGCTAATGGTCGGGTAATGGCATTCAAGCTGCCTTGAATGGCTGAAAGTCTGTATTCATGCTACTTGTCGGGTAATGGCATTCAAGCTGCCTTGAATGGCTGAAGGTCTATATTCATGCTAATGGTCGGGTAATGGCATTCAAGCTGCCTTGAATGGCTGAAAGTCTATATTTATGCTACTTGTCGGGTAATGGCATTCAAGCTGCCTTGAATGGCTGAAGGTCTATATTCATGCTAATGGTCGGGTAATGGAATTCAAGCTGCCTTGAATGGCTGAAAGTCTGTATTCATGCTACTGGTGGAGTAGTGGTATTCAAGCTGCCTTGAATGGCTGAAGGTCTGTATTCATGTTACAAAAAAGTTTATAACCTAGCCTGTGACGTTTATCTTTTGGTAACTAAAAAATTACGTCACGATCGATGTCATGTTTATATTTTATTTTAATACCGGGTGACAGTTTTAACCATAGTTTTGTAGTTTAGATAATATAATGATGTGTAAATATGAAACGAAATTAAAGTAACCACTAAAGACCATGACAGACTGTGTTTCTTTAAGTCAAAAGTAATCCAAAAACAATGAAATTTCAGACTGTGCCCCTCTGCAGTCAATGACATATACACAGCAACACACTTTATTCATGACAGTCACTGCGATCATACATTGTTTGATGTGAAATGGTTTGATTTCTCGCAATATGCCCTTCAAGTTCTCCAAAGTCGTACTTTTAGCACCCTATTCAAACTGAAGTAAAACATCTAAATCCTTGGCACGTGTGAAAAGGTGTCTTTTATGCTTCATTGCGGATTTATGGCCGGGGGATATTTCATACCACGTTAAAGAAGAAAAAGAGGCAGTTAATTTGTTGTTTAAAAAGGAATACCTTGCCATTAATTATTTACATTATATGTTGATATGGCAAACATTGCCCGGATTTTTAGATCAAAGAATTAAAGTTGTGACACACGAGATTTACGAAAGTCATCGTAAGATTTTAATAGTAAAATGAAAGTGAAAACGGGGAGGGTGTTACCGATGTGTGCAAATGTCCTCAGGACACACAAGTCAACTTGAAAAAGGGTTCGTTATATCCCCACGTTTACGCCTTTGAAAGTAGAATTCTCTATTGCGGCAATTAAGGACCCACAACAATGCACTTCAACGGTTGACTGTTATTGCGTCGGACATCGTTGTGTCTGCGAAGGTAACCACGCGTTCAATGGAGAGTTCGTTAATTAGCGTGGATTTGGGGGCCACATGCTACTATCTACCACTATGTAACTCTAATCAATTAAAATCTCAGGTTGTTATTGATAAAGTCAGAACTTGTAATCTCCTCTAGAAATAAAGCTGATTACATAGGTTTTCATGTACTGGTCGCGTTTGTAGTCTGGCACCTGGAGAAATAATTCGTGTGTGTGACAGCCAGTTGGTGGGTGCATAAACAGTGGAGAAGTCTATGGTGGATGTGACAATGCTCCCACAGGGGGCCATTCCAGCTCTGGTAGTGGTGTGTGGCCAGTGCTGGAAACCCCAGACCCCATTTTAGACCCACTTTGTCCAAAAATCAATATTCCAGTTTAGACCATTACAGGGTTTTTAAAAGATGAAAGTTTTAGACCTAAATGCATTTTCCTTGAGGGTCAACATTTTGTGACAATTAATGGCAGTTATGACTCAGTAAAGTACAAAATAAAAAAAATAATGTAAAGTGGACTCCGTTTTAGACTCTTCAACTCGAAAGTAAACTGACCCAATTTTAGACCAAATAGCTAGAAAACGCACCCTAAAGGGGGGACACATATATTCAAATAAGAGGAGTAGCCCCCCCCCCCCATGCTCCTTTGTCACTCAAGTTCTAACTCTCGACGGTATTTCTGCATGTGTTCGTGTATTTCGCGCCTTGTGGAAAATCAGGCCATAAAGGTATCACGCCATGTTTACCACCACCAGGTGTGGGACAACTTTAATCTGTCAATCTTTCAGACAAATCTCATCATTGACCAACGCGTAGACGACGCGGTCGGCGTCGCACGTCAACATCATGGTCGTCTCTGAGGCTGCGTGCAGGACTAAAATTTGATTGCATATATTACGACGCGGGAAAATGTTGACAATGTGATCGAGTAAGGTTTCAAAATTGAATTTTCAAGCAATTTTGAATATATTTGGTCTCATTTTCTATCATGACTTCTTATCACCCGTACATGAATGAGATGTGTACCAAACAGCGATACTTGTGCTTCAATTTGGGAAAATTTTAACATTGTTCGAAATACCATTAACATCAAACTTCCAACTTCATCAAATTAGATTCAAACCAACATTAATTAGCACCTGTCACGATTTCCGTGATTTAATTACCTCCAGGCAGACGTGTTCTTCGCAGTATCCGCTTAATTCCAGGATCTAGCCGTTAGACAAAATGTTTACAATAAACGTTTTTTGTACCAGAGCGATTGTAGAATAAACAGTATACGTAGTTATGGTGTTACGAACAATGAACGAACATACCAAGATGGCGACAGTAATCCACTGGTTTGTCCCGCTGTGCACGTGAGTCAAGATACACGTGTACGTCGACTCAAAGGTCGGAAATCGTAAACATTTATGTGTGTTGTCTCAAGAAGGCTACACAGAACAATTGGAAAAATAAACGTTCGCAAGATAGGCAAACAAAGCCACATTCTTTTAATCGTTTCGCATACTTCACATCTTTACAAGTTCCTTTAGCAATCCGTCTGGAGTCCAGCACAAAAATCAGATTCCGAATTTTACCGATACGAAAGACGATGAATTCGGACAAAGAATATTCCGAAGTTAAAAGTACGGCTAATGGAAAAAAAGGTGTCTTCGGTACAAGTAAGTTCTTCCAGAAATCAATTAGTAGTTTAGCCTAAGCTTGCAGGGTGCACCATACAGGTAGAGGAGCAGTGATCAACTGAGCAGCTATGCAACTACTACATGTAAGATATCGTCAACTTCTGAAAGGTGTACCCCTAGAGACACAACTTCACATTAAAGTTGAAGTTGTGTCTCTAGGCGTACACCTTTCAGAAGGTATGTACTTTTGAAAACATGGAAATCACAATAGTACAGCTCAAAATCGTCAACGTTAATTTCACTCAAAAATCAAAATTGTTTTTGTCATTGTCTCCCCATATAATATATGATCAAATGTTGAATGTATTGAGGGCAGCTAAATTTACCTTCACGTTTGAGAAAAAAAGCTGAAATCGTATTCCCAAATAAATATTTAGATCAAATATATAGATTTTGGACATTTATTTCAACGGTTATGTTGTTATTTGGTGCCCATGCTCTCAGGAAATATACTAAGTGATGACAATGTAGACCTATCCTGTTTATCCGAAATTCTCTTTATTCGAACAAGTCTTTCTAGTCCCGGGAATTTTACGTACGCAGTGGCTGGCTTTAATGCGACATTCTGACCCACACACACGGGCCACAGTCGCTTGTGTGCTAAGATTCGATTCAGGGATTGTCCCTGTACACCACATTAGTTTCATACGGTATGTTATCATGATTCACAAAGCATCGTCACCCGGTAGTTGTATTTATACGCTATGCCACAGGTGACGGTACTATGTGAAAATAACTTGTTCGCTTAAAACGTCTAATGACACCAATGTTTTGTATTGAATCCTTAAATTGAATCTTAGCTCACAAGCTACTGTGATATGATCAGGTTCATTGCCCCCTGAGTTATAGGAAATCAAATCATGACATTTATCGTGACTAGGTTAGTAAGTAAGTAAGTGAGTGAGTGAGTGAGTGAGTGAGTGAGTGAGTGAGTGAGTGAGTAAGTAAGTAAGTAAGTAAGTAAGTAAGTAAGTAAGTAAGGCCATATACTCATGATAAACTTTTAATATATGTGATAGTCGAGATATCAACTCTTAGACTATATCTTACATGTATATGTTCAAGTGAAGTTCTAGACGTCGACATTTTAGCGATTTGATCGGGGGGGGGGGTAAGCCATTTATATAGACGATTATCTGATGACGAGACTCAAATGGTATCTATCAGATGTAGACAGACAGACAGACAGACAGACAGACAGACAGACAGATAGACGGTCTGACAGACAGAGAGACAACATAAATATGTATATATATATGTATACTTAGTATATGTGATATGTATATATTGGAGTAAACAGTGCTCAATACATATGTATGTAGAGCGATATAAGTATTTAGTTGCATATGTTTATATTTGGAACACGTTTTACAAAACGTACAGAAACGTGGTTTCAATGTAAAGAGACAAACTATTATTGATGACCGTTGTCACTAGAGACAACATTTACACGACAGTAATTGCTAAGTGGCATTATTATCTAGACTGTAATTGAAAACAATTACCCTTAATTAGTGAGCTAATTAGTAATGAGCCAGTATGTGTAACGGTAAACTTGTGGCAGTAATTATGTCTTTTGGAGATGTTAAGCTCAACTGAGTGTTTTTAATTGGGAAACAGCATTAACCGAGTGTAGTGATCGGTTATCTTCGGACTATATACAGAGCTGTTTCTACAAATGATCTTGAAGTATCATGTCTAGTAATAAGCTTATTAATTGTTACAAAAGATGTACATGTGATGGGGGAATGGGTAAGTAATGATTGCTAGAATCGAAATTCACTGATGTAATATTTAAAATATGAGTCATGATATATAGCGAGTTGCAAGTTACTGTTCACTAGCGCTCTGTATGAAACAACCACTTAGAAACTAATACAAAACTGCACTGACTACTCTTTACGATAGCAAAATTGAAAGAAATAAATTTTCATGTTTTGCTACATTTTGTATAATTGAAATGAACTATGCCGCTGCAGGCGTCAAATCTTGGGCGCCCGTGTGTCTGCTTTTAGTTTCAGTACCTTTACATGGCTTATTTTATTCAGACTTAATGAAGCAAGAAATTGTAATCTTGTTATCTGAAAGTATGGACTGTGTAGTTTCTTATTTGTTTCTTAGTGGTTGTATCAAACGGAGCTAGTGTTCTGAACCATGCAACATACTGGTGCATTAATCTGATTTCTGTCATTTCGACAGTAATTTTTTCGCGCTTAAACCTCTTATCACGGTGACCGGTAAAATCTTGGAACGGGTAAATGTTTTGGCACATTCAACAATTTGTGTTGTCCTCTGTCTGGTTTCTAACACTGTCTTTCGCGCTAAGATATAAGACAGGTAAAACTTCAGAACGAGCAGGAATTGTTGATGACAGATTCGACAATTTTTGTTGTCATTTTTTTTAGAGTATGTCGTCTAAATTTTTGTCATTGCTTTTCGTACAAGAATCTCTAATCCCTCTAAAACTTTAGACATACTTTTGGCAGGTTCAAAATTTTTAGTTGTGCCAAATACTTTCCGAGCATCGTCTAATATCTGCCACTTTCATGCTAAAAGAGACCGCTGTTAAAACTTCAGTAGTAATCTTTGACAGATTAAACAATTTTGTCTTCTGAATCAATACTTTCGGTGCATATCGTTAAATTTCTGTAACCGACTTTCCCGCCAAAATCACAACAAAACTTCATAACGAGTATTTGGTAGATCCAACAACTTTTGTTGTCATGGATACTTTACAGCACTGATTTCTGTCACTGGCTGTCGCGCTAAAATCATTAACCACCGCTAAAATTTCAAACGTTTTGCAAATTAAGCATATTTTGGAGTCATCTAAGTTTGGAATAGTTGGTCTCACAACGTTTGCGTCGAAACGACGAATTGGCATTAAAAAGTTCTGAAGCGTTAAAGTTACTACTGCCTCAGTGCATTCTGTGTGAGTCGTCTGGATTTTCTTTAAAATCTGTAAAACAATTTCCGGAATATTCCAAATTTCTTTCAGAATACTTTAGATGGTTTATTCAAAGAGTTACACTAGTACAGACCGATAGTTGATAACGATGTCCTAAAAATAGAAATGTTACGTTCTCAAAGGTAAATCAGTGATCGATGACACTCAGATTGGAACTTATTAATCCCTTGAGTATTGTCAGATCAATCAGCAAGTAAGACTACTATAGGAACTGAGTAGTATTTGAGAATGTACATGTCTCAAGATACTGGCTGGGGACGAAGATGCAACACACACACACACACACACACACACACAAACTCTCTTACTTTCTCTATATAGAGCTCTCTCTATCTGGGTATTAAAGAGAAAGTGTAGCCAAGTTTTGTTGTAAATTAAGTAAATATTTGATTACAAATGAAATTTGAATAAATTTAGGCTAGACCAACTCTTATTTTTGGCGATAAGTGAACAAAATTATGAAAACGTAATGCTCTGACTACTGTTGGAAAGTTGCAATGTTATTGTTTTGTTTTGTTTTGTTTTGTTTTGTTTTGTTTTGTTTTGTTTTGTTTTAATATTTATGTCGCTTAGCGAAGTTATTTTAGGAGAAATACATCGTTATTGTCAAAATTAAGGTCAAAATTGACCGTGTTGAAAAAAGTCCAACCTAACGGTATACCCTTCCTTTATGATAGAAATTAAATTAAGGAGTTGGATAATGACAACTTTCTCTCTATGTTATGTAGTATCCTGAGAGAATTTGTCCCGAGTAAAGTGGTTTGGTTATTGAAAATGTGTCGTCTGCGTTAATTATGTGTCGTCTGTCTGCATTATGTGTCGTCTGCCTGTATTATGTGCTAGCAGACTTCAACTGTAGATTTGGAATAAGCAAGTCTCTGATGAAGCTATAATTAGCCCGTGTCTGGCCAGGAAGGTCGCCCGAGCTCATCAACAGTTGTGTCTTTTTGTATATCGGAGTAAACACGAACGAGCCTAGGAGGAAAAAGAAAAGAATTACTATTCATTTGAATATAAGAGTATTGGTGCGTGACTGTTTTCCCAAGTCAAGTGGGAGTGACTGAACGATCGATTTTTTAAGTGTCAGAGTAATGGTTAGGTGAATATATACATTTAGTTAGCACTTTTATCTTGTACGATAGAAGGAATATTGTTAACAGTTTCCCCAAGTAGTGGCAGTGACTGAACGATGTCGTAAGTGCCAAAGTAACGGAACGATGTCTTAAGTGCCAACGTAACGGAACGATGTCTTAAGTGCCAAAGTAACGGAACGATGTCTTAAGTGCCAATTTGAAAGTGACGGAACGATGTCTTAAGTGCCAAAGTAACGGTTAAAGAATATATAGATTCATTCATAACCTCTATCGTGTACCTTGACGTTGGGGATGATGTTGTCAACAACACCCATTTCCGTTCTTAAAGCTCCAAGAGTTATTTTCCCGCCATTTCCGAATGACGATTATTCAAACCATGTTTGCAAAAATGTTTCGATCTAACATAACGTTTTCGAATTATAGACAACCATCATCAAAATGATCTATATCCATCTATCTATCTATCTATCTATCTATCTATCTATCTATCTATCTATCTATCTATCTATCTATCTATCTATCTGTCTGTCTGTCTGTCTGTCTGTCTGTCTGTCTGTCTCTGTTTGTCTGTCTGTGTCTGTCTGCCTGCCTGCCTGCCTACCTGTCTGTCTGTCTGTCTGTTTGTCTGTCTGTAAGTCTGTTTGTCTGTCTATCTATCTATTTATCTATCTACATGCAGACAGACAGACAGGAAGATAGACAGACAGACAGACAGACAGACAGACAGACAGACAGACAGACAGACAGATACTTATGGATCAATCAACAAGTGGAAATGTTTACCAACAACCTCCTGCCAATTCCTATAAAATAAAGTAAAACGCAATATTTCGGTTGGGCTACCACATCGCTATCAAGTTATAACTAATGAATCCCAACGTTAATATCATTATTCGGATAGATATAGTCATAAATCGAGATGACCTATAGGTACTGTAAACGTGTGTGGACAAGTATTTTTATAGTGTTCTGTGAAATTGTACAGTGTGCTCATTAATGATAATGCATACACTCCTACTAGGTGGTCTACAGTTAGCCGTATCTCACAATCAATTACAAGTCGTTTTTCCCTTAAACATGTACTAGCTCCAACTGGTATATTTCAGTTCCTCAAAGAACCAAAAATATAATTACTAAAAAGTTGTAAGTTATAATTATTGATAAAAAACACGGTATCTGTTAATGTTATGGTGGACGATATTTTCTACAAGTATACGTTTATCCACAGGAGATGCGATACAGAGTGTACAATATTATGAGTAAATTATTGTACCTAACAAAGTAACGTGCAAGTGCTTGTAATAACCAATCACACCCCACTACCCACACTAATGAACTCGTTATTAAGAAAACTCGGCACACTTGTAAGTTGTAACCCCCTCAGTGAAATCGTGACTAAGCGTTGGTAAGCCCAATATGCACCCTCGCAAATTAAATTCCAGGTTTGACACATACACAATGTGAAATTGGTGATCAACGCCATGTAATATTATTAGTGAAGTCTGAATCCCATAAAGTGACGATCAGTTGGTCTCTATTTATCACTTTCGGTCAGACTCTATCTTGGGACTTGGCATTGCTTGTTAGTTACCACGAGTATGGTTTCTTTTAATTCGTTCTGAATCAGTCTAGTTTGCTTTAGAATCTCTTTACTTTGAAATATGCTGTGAGGGGATGGGGGTAGGAGGAGAATAAAACATGGGGTAGTCTACATGATAAAAAAAAACACTCTCTTCTTCAGTAGGACAGTACTTTAAATATTATTGAGATATTAAAGTCTGAGAATATGAATGACATGATCGCCAACTTTTACGATAGAAAATTGAAACCAAAAATTATAATGGAGAAGTCAAGTAGCATGAAGACAAAAAGGAGATAGAAATAAATATTAATTTGAGATAATGAACCATTATTGTGTCCTCTGCTTTATATGTGTCACTTCCGTTTCTCACTCTCCCACATCTTCGTCACAAAGGGGAACGTTACTTGTCAGTCAACCACACTGTTGGCCAAATAGAGTTTTGCTGTAGTTAGGACATAGGGGAATAACATGAATATGTTTGTTGTCTGCTCATGTGTGCCATTTCCGCCCGCTTCGTGTGGTCTGCGTACGTACACAGTGTCCGTCTAGATTGTGCAACAAGTGGTTATTTGTCAGTCACATAATGTATGCAGAACCTCGAGCGAGGTCCCGGGGTCGGTTTGCTCGCCTAGCCTGCGTGACTTCGCTTATCAGCTCAGAAACTTTACACTTTTAATGAACTTGTAATCAACATTATTATCTAGTCATGGTATGTCGAGGGGTGATTATTAAGTGGTCGTGTGAGTTTTACATAATGGGACGAGATATTAGACAAGGATAATAAACATGATAATCATTGATATTTTAATTAATTAGGTGTACCTGATTGGTCGTTATTTGTTCAAACTATTCAATCAGATAATCCCTTACATAATCAACATCTACTAATACATAGACCTTACGGCTTTACTCGTCTCAACCTCAGACCACTAACGTTAGTGGTCTGAGTCTCAACAAAATTGTCTACCTGCACTAGCTGCAACTATAACGTGTTTTGAAACTGTTTGGTTAGATAAACCCAAAATCAGAAACAGAATACTTTATTCATCCCACGACGGGGAAATTAAAACGACAATTTACACAGATAAAAACACAAACACTTAATGCAAAACAATGCATAAAATTAATCGTAATATCTTGCACCAACATAGTATTAAATCGCCCCCTGGGTAACTATATTTGTAGAGCAGTGCAATCCATTTAAATTAATTTAAGGGCCGCACCCAAAAACAAGCGCCCTCAAATTTGTATGTAGAATAATGTACCACAATCGTGTATAGCATCCATATCAAGTGTAAAAGCATATATGGCTGTTTCATTTACTAATTGACAACATTAGAAAGGCCACATGCTAGGCTTGTAAATAAACCAATTGAAACAGTATACTTTTACACTTGATATGAATGCTATAAACTAGTGTAGCACATAGAGACAGTGCTTTACTTCAGTGTTACTTGTTGTAATATGAATGCTATAAACTAGTGTAGCACATAGAGACAGTGCTTTACTTCAGTGTTACTTGTTGTAATATGAATGCTATAAACTAGTGTAGCACATAGAGAAAGTACTTTAATACTTCAGTGTTACTCGTTCTACTTATAGATAAAACAGACCTCTAAATGACACGTACAATGTCTAATTATTGGTATTTTAACAGTATTCAGTAAAGATTTTGTTGGTTGTGTGGTGGACAAAAACACATCCCAGTTACAGTTAGAGCAGCTGATATTATCATAATGGAATTTCATAAACATTTGAGTCTTGGTTGAGTAAATAAATCCTACACCGAGCGATATAGAACAAAATATCAAAGTAATATTTTATTCGAAAATTATTTTTTTTAATTGTAAAATGATTAACTCTAGCATGTTTTAGAGCACATCGAAGTGTGCATTATTTAAAATAATGGATAAAAATTACTTTAAAGGACATTTGTGCACATTTCATGCTTTTTAAATTTTTGGATTCAATCTGAGGGAGTGTAACTACAAACTTATTAAATTATATCGAATAATGTAATGATATATTAATATAATACTTTGAAAACAAATATATATATTTCTTGGGATAAATTGAGATTTAAAATTTCTTCGTAGTACTACATATGAAAACATCTATGGACAATCTGTGAAAAGTCGAGTCGTCACGTGATTTTCGTCATTGCGTATCCATTTGATATCAAACATTTTCAGTTGTTTTTCTATTGCTGTAATATAGTTGAGGAGTAGGTAATTGTTGTTCTACTCCGGATCTTAAACTATCAAGCGTTACCAAACAGTCAGTTACACAGGGAGGGACAACAAATCTCACACCATACAGCATACAGCAAAGACTCTTGCACAACAGCTTTTCACTGGAAGGAGACTTGGTGTATTTCTAAGGCTACCTCATCACAATTGGAACGATGAAAATTGTACTTTTTAAATAAGATTACATGTCCCTCATTTGTTTATTTTAAATATGATGTGTCCTTCTCTCTACTTGTCTCTTTACGAGGATGTAGTGGGTGGCAAAGCGTCAAAAGCGTCACGTGTTAAATCTTTGCGTTGACATTTTGTTTTGAAGTAAACTCATTTGTTGGATATTTGTCTTGCTGCCATCCACCTCCAAGTAAGCACTAGTCTTGCAGTGTGTTATTCATTAAGGGGAATATGTCATTACTGTATGGGCTATCGGGATTAATTTGTACCAAACACATTCTTATTTTAACTTTACGTGAATGCTTGATTGTCAAAGATGAAATCGTCTTGATACCTATTAAATCTAGTGACAGTCTAATCAAGAAGGTGACATTACCTTTGTCATTATGTCACGTCCCATTGTACTTGTTCTCTGTGTTTACTTACTCTTTTGTTTACCTGTTGGGTGACTTCCTTAAGGGGAGGGAGAGGGGGCAGTCATATGATGTATACGCAGAAAAGAGAAGGTGAGGCAAATCAAGCCTTCTCCTTGGTCAGACATTCATCAGATTGTGTTACTCCATGTATAATCACGTGATTTCCCATACTCCACACAGTGTACATACATCAGAAAGTAAATTATAAACGGAAATTTATTTTGAGTTTTGAAGTTACCCTACAATTGTAAACATGGTGATAACTGCATATTACCAACTATGTCTGATTTTCGAATGAAATTATGCATGGTGACTACATTAATTTACCCCAGGCTGCTAGAATGATAACATGGCAAGAATTGTATACAGACGTCATCTATGATTTTAATAATGTTAGTACCTTCAGTTATTTTAGGCCACTAATTAATGAAGAAGTTTCTGTGTGGATATGCCATTCCTGTTTCACAATTTTGTTCTACATTTTGTCTGACCCGAAATTTTTCTATTAAATATTCAATATTCAATATATATTGCTACATTTTTTTATGTTTGTTTGTCTGAGTTGATAAATAACGAACACATTGCTACATTTTATAACCTGGCTCGACGAACATTTTGGCATTGCTACATTTTCGTCGTCTGGTACGACACAGTACAATTGACACAATTTAATCTATTTGTATGCATTGCCTGAAAATGATTAGGTTGTTACAATGTATCTGTTTTGACGACGAGCTGCTAAGATAACGGTAGTCAAGCTAAAGAATTGTAGCAATGCCAATAGTTTTGTCGTTACCTTAGATACTAGTGCTTGTAAGGTTTTTGTCAAGCTTGACGACGTGTTGTTATACTCAACCGTTTTCCTTTGTATCTCAAGTTATAGGAAGTTAGATGATATAGGTCTTCAGGATAACATTCTCGACAGATAGTAAAAAATAAAATAAAACACGTGTGATATGTTTCATAGCGATTGGGGTGAATTTTAATATGTACAGTCGCTGACTGTCTTACAATCATTCGTTTGTTTGTTCATTCATTCATTCATTCATTCATCCATCCATCCATTCATTCATTCATTCATTTATGTATTTATTCATTCATTCATTCATTCATTCATTCATTCATTCATTCATTCGGTCGGTCGGTCGGTCGGTCGGTCGGTCGGTCGGTCGGTCGGTCGGTCGGTCGGTCGGTCGGTCGGTCGGTCGGTCGGTCAGTCAGTCAGTCAGTCAGTCAGTCAGTCAGTCAGTCAGTCAGTCAGTCAGTCAGTCAGTCAGTCAGTCAGTCAGTCAGTCAGTCAGTCAGTCAGTCAGTCAGCCAGACAGTCAGTCAGTCAGTCAGTCAGCCAGTCAGCCAGTCAGCCTGGTTAGTGAGTTAGTCAGTCATCAGTCAGTCAGTCAGTCAGACAGTCAGTCAGTCAGTCAGTCAGACAATTAGCCTGGTCAGTTTGGACTCAGAAGTCTAATTCATACGGTTAAAAAAATCAGGAACATTTGACATCGTTGATCAGTTTGTACTCAGTGATAGCAAAACTTGTAAACAACAGGTTGTGAAAAACATATATAAGGAACACAGTACTATAAATTACAGTTTTACAGCGCCCGCTTTGACGGTAAAATGTTTTGATTCACCTTTTCCTGTTATTCACGATGTGGAGGTGGTTATGGTCAACCAATCAGCTGTCAGTATTATGGTCAACCAATCAGCTGTCAGTATTAACAGCTGTCAGTATTATGGTTTACGCAAGAAAATTATTGATTAAATATTGATACTTCACTGTGGATTTCTCATTCTTCGTATTTCCAGCAGCGACTGACAGATACTAGACGTATCATCTTGCACTGACGGGAACCAGACGTATTATTGTGAGTTGAATGATCGCTGTAAAACAGTATTCCTAGGTGTACGACCGTTACTTTCCCTTATACCTTCAAATCCTTAACATAATTCCTCCATTTGGCAAATCCTTGGCATGTTTCCATCATTTCCACTCAAGTACTCCAACGACACCCCTAAATCCATCCCCAACTCCTTTCCCTGTGTGTTCTCGATATCGTGTACTTAATGTCATAGTCTAATATTTGCGTATTTTTGTAATAATTATCATATTACTAGTTTGTGTGTAATCTTTGATATGATGGTATTTCATATCACTTTTGTCGATGTAATCTGTGATTACAATATATTTTACGTATACGTCAATTCTGTCGGCGTCTAACTTGAATTATTTAATGATCTTTTATTCTTTGCAATACAATGCTTTATCTTTGCTTTGTCTCGTCTTGTCATCACTTATTTCATCGATGTTGGGTTGCTCTTTGCTTTGTTTGTTTGTTTGTTTGTTTGTTTGTTTGTTTGTTTGTTTGACTTTATTTAAACTCGATAAATTGTTGAGCCAAAGGCTCTTCTAACACAATGTCGAGTAAAGGTTTCCTTCCGTATCTTGCAATAACCCTTTTTACGTCTTTGATTTTCTGATCGTGCCAAGTATCGTTTCGTCTGATCATACCTTACATGGTCTTGTCTTCACTTCGTTATCGCAATGGCACCTTTCCTCGACATGTGTTATATAGTCTCCTATATCAGTATGTATCGATAACAAGACTTCTTTTGTACTAGTCAATAGTGTTATGTTGTTCTCTTATCTGAATAGTGAATAATGACCTCAAAATACCTCACTTTGTAATATTACTGATAAGTGAAAGACTAAGTTGTATAGATTTGAAAGGGACATAAGCTGGGTGTGTACTTTTTTGTTTGTTTGTTCGTTTGTTTGTTTGTTTGTCTGTGTTTGTAGGTGGTGTAAGGGCATTTATGTTGCATATTACAAGATAACACTACCCAACTTAATGGAGCATATTTTGCGGTATTGGTAGAACGTAAACCCGGGCATTGAAGGGGGAAATGATGCACGTTTTACATAAACAAATTCGATGATATTAGTTTTACTGTACGTGTACTACATGTAAAATGTCGATGAAACGGAAACCTGTACTATGCTATCAAAGACACTAACAGTTTGAAACGGCATAAGAAGATCATCAACACCTTCGGATTTATTTGGGGTTTTTATGTTCTTAGCAAATGTGATAAATTTTACTTCATAATCTTAAAGTTTTGTGTATAGCTTTATAAAATGAAAATACTGTAAATCAATAATTGTTATCAAAGGTTTTTGAAATGTTGCATTGTATCAGCAAATTATCAAAAAAAGTGTAAGAAAATGACAACCCCAAATACATCAGAAAGTGTCCAATATAAAGCCTTGGCATGCATACTTTACACTTGTATATCTATAAGTTTTGACAAGTTGAGGGGGTAGTAGTCTAGCGGCTACCAGTGGCTATGAATCTGTTGAGGGGGTAGTAGTCTAGCTGCTACCAGTGGCTATGAATCTGTTGAGGGGGTAGCTGCTACCAGTGGCTATGAATCTGTTGAGGGGGTAGTAGTCTAGCTGCTACCAGTGGCTATGAATCTGTTGAGGGGGTAGTAGTCTAGCGGCTACTAGTGGCTATGAATCTGTTGAGGGGGTAGTAGTCTAGCGGCTACTAGTGGCTATGAATCTGTTGAGGGGGTAGTAGTCTAGCGGCTACCAGTGGCTATGAATCTGTTGAGGGGGTAGCTGCTACCAGTGGCTATGAATCTGTTGAGGGGGTAGTAGTCTAGCGGCTACCAGTGGCTATGAATCTGTTGAGGGGGTAGTAGTCTAGCGGCTACCAGTGGCTATGAATCTGTTGAGGGGGTAGTAGTCTAGCGGCTACTAGTGGCTATGAATCTGTTGAGGGGGTAGTAGTCTAGCGGCTACCAGTGGCTATGAATCTGTTGAGGGGGTAGTAGTCTAGCGGCTACTAGTGGCTATGAATCTGTTGAGGGGGTAGTAGTCTAGCGGCTACTAGTGGCTATGAATCTGTTGAGGGGGTAGTAGTCTAGCTGCTACCAGTGGCTATGAATCTGGAGATTTGGTAACGGATTTCCTCAGATTCAAAACCATGAATAGCCTATAGACTTAAATGGGGTAGCACATTAGAGAGATCAATGCCGAATTTTAGTCAACGACGCGGACTTGATAACCTTTCAAGATAGTAGTATTCAGGTGAAAACGAATGTTTGAATCTCGTGGTCTCTGATTACCACTGACGGTTTTGTCAGTGGAGCAGTACTAGAGCGATAAGACCAGCTTTAGCTCAGGAGACAGACAGTCATTTTCACACCCACAAATTTTAATCCACGTCTGACGTGAATCGGACTTTAAATACTTTGTGCTGAATATTATAATCTTTAGTATTTGCTCTAGATATGTGGCATCTATTGAACTATTTAAAGAATTCTTATCACTTGCCTGCCAAATGTTCACCCCATTAAACAAAACGTTTCATGAATATTCATTGCATGATAATAATAATATAGGTGATGTCAGTTATCAAAATTAAAAGTACAATAATCATTTTTTTTGTTATAACCTAGACTTAATTGAAAAAAAGGGTGAAATTTCACCATTTTGAGCAGAACATGTAAAAAGACAATGAACGGTGGAATGTAAAGTTACCCAAGAGATGATCGGTGTGATTAATTGTGAAAATAAACTGTTGCACTTCCACGACATAAGACACCATTTCTATCATGTATATTTAAGAAGGTGTATCGAGAAATGCACCAATCCCCAAAAATCCACTAAGGAACGATGTAATATTTTATCAGATCAAAATTTTCCAAAAAACCCTTAGAGTAGGTGAACAGATTCCTTCTAGCAGTGATTTGTATATGGCAGACGACTGACGATATTTCGGTCTGTCTGACATTTTGACGACATTTCAAATCAGTTTTATTTATCTTGACGTTGTTAAATTGTACTCTGTTTTGTCATCATGTTTTTCACGATAAAAATTGAAACAGGCGTCATTACAGTAAAAAAACCTGAAAACCGTCGAAGGCAAACTACTGGTCGAATGATGTCACGTGATCTTCCTAAATAGCTGTCATATGTAAACAAAACTACCACGATTAGAAATTACTCTCCAAATGTTTTTTGCAATTTTTGAATTCATTTTAGACCAAAAAGATACACATGATCGGTATTTGAACACTAATGCCAAAATTTTTGGTTAAATTTACGGCGATAATTTTCATTTATAAAATAAAGTCTACATGGTATCTATTACCATCAGTAGAATTTGGAATCCGGTCACGTGCCGTCGTCGGACCACTTGTTTGGTGGTGTACTATTTGATTACGAATTGATAGCTCTTTTGGTTCACAAAAAGACTAACGAGCTTGATCAGATGTTAACGTGTGACCCTAGTCTGTGCAATTTGAAGGCGAACTAATCGCGTTCATTGACAATACACCAACCAACCGCCTACATGTGAAGGGCACAAACATTGTATTGCCATGACCAAAGCTGGCGG
Source organism: Glandiceps talaboti (assembly GCF_964340395.1). NCBI lineage: Eukaryota > Metazoa > Hemichordata > Enteropneusta > Spengelidae > Glandiceps > Glandiceps talaboti. The sequence continues at coordinate 3,962,800 of NC_135565.1, read as the reverse complement.
GAGTGTTGTCTTTTCTGTCTACACATCCCGGAATTTTGCGTCAACGTCTTACTTTTGTGTGTTCTCATATATCCCTATTTCTCATTGTCTTTTGCAGTAGTATCACGTGATCTATGAGTTGATCATCGGGAGTGCAAAACCCACGTCGTTCACAGCTGATTGATTTCATATACAGGGCAACACGTCTGGGTCGTTTCATCCTATTGATTGGGAACTTCGTAAACACATCTTAGCTTGCGGAAGGAACACCAGCCTCCATTATTTCGTCGTGACCCCAAAATCAAAGGTCACTGCTTACAAGCTATCAACGAGTACCATTTACCAATAATTCTCAAACGGGACAATCAGGGTGCAACGAAACCACGGATTAACAGCGAATCAGGACGAGGTGAAACGGAGGTTATTTTTGAGAGTTTCGGTACAAACAATCATAGTCCCCGCGGATTAACTCAGAAGTCTCGTATCAGTCTTTGTTGTGGTTTTTTTTTACAACTACCCACTTCTACTTGGAGAGTTTTGGTCGACTAGCCTAATGGGAAGATTCAAAGATAACAACAATACTGGAGACATGATGAACGCGACGAAGTTACCCACAACGACAAATGGTAAAACGTGCGAGGCCAAGTTAGTGGTATTTGGCCGTACAGCAGTTGGAAAATCAGGTACGTATTTATGATATTTAATGACCGGCAGATTTAGCCGGGGAGTTCTGATAGAGTAAAGACGAGCAAAACCAAAACTGATCGAATAACTGGTACATACGATGAATCCAAGGAGTAGATACAAACAGTGATTTCAGAAATCTAGACAATTAGTCGCTTTTCAATGAGGCTAGAGAAAGGGGGCCATGCATAACTTCATGCATAACTATATAAACGAAAGCGAAAAAAGTTTTCCGGTTTGCGATTAATTTCATATTAGCAAAATAGATATAGACTTTCATATCGATCTTGAGACGGTACGCTTTGAAGACGACGTGTGAGAAATAGTGCATTCTCGACAGAAAACATCGGAGATTGATGTACATTGACCGTGGTAATTAGATGGGTGGCTCGAGCTCCGCCTCAACAGCAATAAATAACACTCAAACTAAGAATTTTGTTATATTTGGTTCGTTTTATGCAATATATTTTGTTTTAATATTGTTTGATGGGCTGGTTGTGTTTGACATCTTTCAAAAACAAGGTGGTTATTTTGACACAATGTGTTGTCGTTCTGTACGAATGATTTGCAATCGCGATTTGCTCGACCGATTGATGTTAAATGTTGCTGACAGAGACATATCGCGTAATTCAGTAGCCCTACTCTATGTTCTTGTAAACCGAGAGGCGATATATCACCTATGGTATTGGTGCCAAAATGTAAACGGTCATTCGGACATAACAAATATATTTCGTGCTGGCGCTGTGTGATGTCGGTGAAAGGGAAAACGTCTACGATACATGTTGAATTCGGTAAACACTTGAGACTTTCTTTCAACAAATCGCAAACATCATACATTGGCGGCAAACAAAGCGTCGGTGCAGTGTCGTCTGCGCTGTAGAAATAGAAAACAATGTAACGGGTATGAGGTATGGGTCAACAGAATAATTCCTGGTGTAATGCATGTATGGTCATCATCAAAGGCATAAAAAACACAATACGGTGCTCGCTATAATCAACATTACTCAAACTTTAAGCAATTTGAGTAAAAAATCACAGAATCGTATCATTATGGTATGATTACGCCACATGACTGTTACTTTTCAGTCTATGTATATTTAGCTAATGATTCGACAAAATAATAAACTGTTTATCTTGTTAACACAAACGATTTATTTAGAAACTTACGTGTATATATTGGCTTTTAAAACTTGTATTTTTAGCGGACACTAAACTACTCAAACTGGTCAAATGGGGTACCTCCCCCCCCCTTCGCATACATACATTAACAGATTATGGGAACTCTTAGACTAATACTATTTGTTCGTGTGTTTCATATGTAATTTTTTTCCTGTAAAAATTATCAATTTTTTGTATAAAAATAATTCTTTTGATAAAAGAAATATGTTAATAAATATATCTCTACATCCGTCTAACATAAAATGGATGTGAGCCTTACACCGAATTAACAAGATTTGCTTGAACTTGAAGAGTAATAATTTTGGCGGGAAATGCATGATAGGGTTCCGTCAGCAATAAATCCAACCAGGACATATTGCAAGCCTCATCCTGGTAGTCATCCGAAAATCTCTAGTGAGTGACAAATATCTAGACTGGTTTGGCCGACTGGAGTAAAGATTTGAAGAATGTATCTCTTACAAATCCCTTGTAAAGTTTTTTGGCGATAGCCTCTCTCCCTGAAACATTACAATGAGTTAAGAATGATATGAAGTTTCGTAATATGAATGATTATAATTATTCCGAATGCGCTAGATGTAATATAAATGACTTTGTTGTTAGTCATTGGTATGTAGTGTACAATATTGTAGTTGGTTCATATCTCAAGATATATTCACTTTAGCCTAGACACTGTTTGTGGTTTTTACTATCTTAAACTACCGTTTAAACTACTTAACTTGAGATAGTCATACCATTACAAATCTCTGGACTATATCCAACTTCTGCTACTTATCATTATATTGGACGATGCAGTATACATAGGTCTATAGGCTTGCTAGCCTGTGGTACTTGTACGTGTATGTATACATGTACATAGGTCTATAGGCTTGCCAGCCTGTGGTACTTGTACATGCAGTATACATGTACATAGGTCTATAGGCTTGCCAGCCTGTGGTACTTGTACATGCAGTATACATAGGTCTGTAGGCTTGCTAGCCTGTGGTACTTGTACATGTATGTATACACAGGTCTGCAGGCTTGCTAGCCTGTGGTACTTGTACATATACGTATACATAGGTCTGTATCGTGCTAGCCTGTGGTACTTGTACATGCAGTATACATGTACATAGGTCTATAGGCTTGCTAGCCTGTGGTACTTTTACATGTACGTATACATATGTCTGTAGGCTTGCTAGCCTGTGGTACTTGTACATGTTGTATATATATATATATATATATATATATATATATATATATATATATATATATATATATATATATATATATATATATATATATATATATATATGTCTGTAGGCTTGCTAGCCTGTGGTACTTGCACATATAGTATATATAGGTCTGTAGGCTTGCTAGCCTGTGGTACTTGTACATGCAGTATACATAGGTCTGTAGGCTTGCTAGCCTGTGGTACTTGCACATGTAGTATATATAGGTCTGTAGGCTTGCTAGCCTGTGGTAATTGTACATGTACGTATACATAGGTCTGTATCTTGCTTGGCTGTGGTACTTGTACATCTTGTACGTATATATAAATGCTATAGCTTTACGCCATTGGCTGTTGAATCGAAATCACGTGATACCAGGCTGTGCATTTTGCCTCCAAATTGTAGATAAAGTTAGACACCTACAAATCAGTAATACATAAAATTAAACAAAAACTAAGATGAGGTTTAAGATCGCCACAATGACATTGAACTTCCATAATACTTGGAAACTCACGATTGCACATGTCGTCTGATGAAACTTGTATAAGACGACAAAGTCCGTCTCCCGCCTGTTTTATTGAACGACCCTGGTAATCCGACATGTGAAAGGAAAGAAATTTGATGATCGCGGTTGTCTGTTTTACCCACTGTATTTAGGTACTACTTATAACCATTGTGTTGAGACCTACTTCATTTTTATTGCGTATTCCGACTTTCATTTGTCATCGATGATATTGATGTATGTTTGTTCGTACTTTCGCCCCCATTTTCTACAACGACGGATGTGACTTATTAACCCCCATGTTTAGACGTGGGCGATCAAGTGACTGGACTGCAGGCTGTAATTTTCCCACGTGTTCGACTGTGACGCCGTATTCGAACAAATAACAGAATGCTTTTCTCCTGAAAAAATGGAAACTTGAATCAACAACAATAGCAAAGGATACTTTTTACCTGAACTTGTCATAAAAAAGAAACAAATTGAACAACAACAACAACAACAACAACAACAACAACAACAACGACGACGACGACGACGACGACGACGACGACAACGACAACATCAAACAAGATGAGTTGAAAAGTACAAATTTGAGTGATGGAACTACAGGCTCTTTTTTTCCATTCGACCGTGACGTCAGTGAAGGTACAAACAAAAGCATTCAATTTCTTCGCGAACTTATCTATAAAAAAAAAAATATTCAAATATGATAGAAAGAAAAAAAATATGACTTTTGAAGTACAGAATTTACACTTTTATTTGACAAAAAAAGCATGTCGACTGTATCAATACAGTAAACTGAACAAATTTCTCCGCCAAAAATAATTTCAACAAAAATACCTGTATTTCTGTTATGTTTTGGCCCATCCCTATATAGTTTAATGATCGCAGGTGCGAAAATTAAAAAAAAAATCAAAATGGTAGTTATGATAGAGGTGAACTAGTTTAGTAGCTTTAGTTCTTCAAGACCACGCATAGACAATTCGTTTTCGGCGCAACATGTGAAGCAGTCACGGAAAGAATGTGACATTTCAAGACAAACAGTAGCCGGGAAGTGGCTGTGGTTGAATAATGGCTTCCTTGATAACGAAAAGGGAAAATAAAAGATGATAGCAATGCAATTGATAGTGTACGTAATAGGTTCATATCCATTGTCGATATACACTGTAACTATATATATACGGTATTTTTATCCCGAGAACGGAAAACAGGAACGATGGATATGTCATCATATAGGGCTTGTCCGTTAAAGAGAACGTTAATGAGGGATCGGAAATATCGTCAAGGGAAACCTATATTCACATGTTTAGTTCTGATTAGAAACGTCATTATCCAAAAAGGCAGGAAATAATGTTCTTGGTTACGAGATTATTTTAATGGATTTTCTAAAGAAAATACTAATCGTCCTTGGAGTTGAGATTTTAAATTTGCCAGACACATACAATTAAAAAGACAGTGGAACCTAAGATTTTGAATCGATGTAGACAGATTCAGTTTTCTGCACGGCTTTTTGAGATGGATTCAAGTTTGACTTTCCAGACAACGTAACGATTTTGCAATGTGTATCCTAAAGTGAAAGCTACAGACTGTTTTATAAATTCATACATTAGATCCAAGCGTATGTTCTGCTAACCCAGAGACTCGTCGAGGTCTCTCTACTGCTGTTAGATCTCAAACTACCCCAAAACAACGGATAGTAAATATGACAAGCTTGTCTCTAGGTTGCTACGGGTTGGGTGACATTTCTGATGAGGCCTAAAAAAATTACGCTCAATTTTATAATAGGTAGGGTAGGTAAATTAAAAAAAATGTATATAATATATATTTTTTTCGTATGTGAGTGTCTAGTTCAGGTAGTTATGTTTTCCGTTGTTTTCCATATGGTCTCTGTGTTGTTTATTTCTTCCTATCAGATGTACAGCCATTACAGATTGGGAAAACAGTTTTATATTGTCTTTTTAAGTTGATGTCAGTTTCCGCATCCGTTATTTCTTGCGAGACTTCACAGTTTTAGTGATTTTATTTTTTTTTCTCGAATAAGTAAAAAAAGAATGTTTTGGTCGGCGTGAAAAACTGGGTTGGGTCGATCTGGTAACCGGAACCAAACATTTTTTCCTAGGCCTGAATTCTAGAATTGAAAGAATATTCTATGATGCACTTACAGTTGAGATTTTGATCCAGTGTTTATACTGTCTTGATTATAGGGTGATTATATATCAGCACAATAGAGGAACCACTCCATATATTGTGTAAATAATATATATAATCTACTCCATGATCGAACAACAATAGTCCTAGTCTGTGTCAACTTTTAAATAGTAAACTGAAAACTCAGTTCCTCAACAAAGAAAGGTTACACGTAAAGTCGTGTTGTGTGCAGCAAACTGGATTTCCAGAAAATCTGAACACATCATGCTTGAACACATCATGATCAGTTCATGAAAATTTTAGAAGACTGCATTAATTTTTAAAACGAATATCTGACATTACTCTGGTATTTTCATATTAATGAAAGCCATTCCCTAAGGATGCACTTTTGTAGATCGTGTTGTATGGATCTTCTGAACGGCTGAAATGTGATACTCGTACAGTGGGACTTGACCTTAGTCACCCGGGGGAAAATTAGACTTTTATGAGAAGAGTAAAATAAAAAGGTCACTGAAAGACAAATAATCTTCGGAAATGGACGGTTTTTTATCGACGACAATATGTCAGCGATTTCGATGCAAACGGATGGGAAAAGTCAAAGTCTAGATCCGAACGGAAGCAAAAGAAAATCACATTTACAGAGATTCCCACAAAACGTGAACCTGAAACCACGGAGTGTTTACACCATTTTCGCACATGTCTCTTGTCTCAGAGCAGCATGATTTCTGGCGCCGTGCCATCTTCATAACGATACTTCGATGTTTTCTGTCTCGCCACACAAATTAGGGATACATCGTAAATCGAAATTCTAATCACATTTCAAGATTGTAGGGTTCGCACGAAACGGTGGCAGACGGTTCACGATAAATAGAACGATTGGGTTACTGTATTAATATTGAAGAAAGCCTTATGGCGTATATACAAAAATAACCAAATCAATTCTTTACATTTCACAATAGAACCATTTTCGAATATTATTTGAGCACATGACATTGTTTATTTTAATACGCAATAAAAACACGTCAAAAAGAAGTATATTGTCCAAGTCCGTTTATGTCGCGGCATGCCTATGTCTGTCTGTCTGTCTGTCTGTCTGTCTGTCTGTCTGTCTGTCTGTCTGTCTGTCTGTCTGGCTAGTTATCTGTCTGTACGTACGTACGTACGTACGTATGTATGTATGTATGTATGTATGTATGTATGTATGTATGTATGTATACTATGTATGTATCAGGTGTTTACCTAATATGTCTGAAGCTTGCTGATAAATACCTTGATAAAGAATTTTTATTCGAAACGTCGGATTTTACATCTATTTATACGGACTGACTTACAAGTTCCATATGCATTACTATGTATGTATATATGTATGTATGTATGTCTCTCTCTGCATGCGTCGCATTTCTATCAGTTCGCCAGTCTGTCTCTATAGCAATAACCCCGACTTTTATTACTGGCCAACAGGAAAGTCAAGTTCAGTCGACATTATGTAAACTTCTGTTTGGCTGATTGCCTGAATTTTATTCATTCAATAATCCATCCATCCATCCATCCATCCACCCATCCATCCATCCATCCATCCATTCACCCATCCACCCATCCATCCACCAACCCACCCATCCATCCATCCATCCAAACATCCACCCATCCATCCATCCATCCACCCATCCATCCATCCATCCATCCATCCACCCATCCATCCATCCATCCATCCATCCATCAATCCATCCATCCATCCATCTACCCATCCATCCATCCATCCATCCATCCATCAATCCATCCATCCATCCATCCATCCATCCATCCACCCATCCATCCATCCATCCATCAATCCATCCATCCATCCATCCACCCATCCAGTCAGTCAGTCAGTCAGTCAGTTAGTGTTCTTGCCTTTCAATACGCCAACTATATTTGTCCGTCAATTGACATGTTTTCCGCTGAGACTGAATGTTAACGCATATGCTATGCTTTTGATATTTTAAGAATGTCCCAATCGAATTTCATGATAATGTTTATAGAAAATAGTGATAAGGTGTGATGTGAAAATTTCTGTTATGTTGTGTCATGAAATGTCAAATTTGCCTGAAACTAATTAGATTGTATTTCTGTATTTGACAGCTACTGTTGTTCGATTCCTCACCAAGCGATTCATATGGGAATACGATCCAACATTAGGTAAGAATTGTTTAATCCTAATTAAATCCAATCACAAGCCAGGTTTAACGTTCAACAAAAAATATGGGATATAAAATCTGGTCGTTCTACGTCACTACAACGCGTTTCTATGTCATTGGTTCTACTGTGTTCGAAATATGAGTCAAAACGCTCAAAATTGCCATTACTTTCCCCGATTTAAAAAAAAAATATTTCTGGAGGGAGATGGTATAATTGTAATATTCCCCAATATGTTTCTTCATTCAGCCGGAAATTACTCCTGACCCAAGGGCCCCCTAGGTCACTCGTATTTCCCTTGGCCGAACGAAGAGCATATAGGAGAATAAACGTCTAATGAATTCCATTAATGTTTTGTGCTATGGCCCACCTCCTATATATAGAGTTATCATTTAGACTAACACTGGGTTAGCAGATACGGTGAATGAAATTATACTGCGTACGATGATCAGATGACACGTCAGCGGAAAACAACACCTATATGTGCTTGTTGTTCTCTTTAGAAATGCAAAACACACACAAAGACAGATATACGGACAGTCAGACATACATACATACACACACACACACACATACATACATACATACATACATACATACATACATACATACATACATACATACATACATACATACATACATAATGGTGAATAATCTGAAACTTCATTGGTGACTGTTCTTTTGTTTATCATGATATTATTCGATCTGTAATGCTCATGATATAAATTATGTCATTTATTGAAAAGCAAATTTATGCAAATGTTGTACAATTTGCACACTGTAAAATCTGTTCTCTATTCTATCTGCACAAAAGCGGAAATGTAATACATTCAATATATTTTTAACCAATTGTCCTCAATGATGTCTTCTGTCACCATGGCTACACACGTTTTATATACTCTCATGTAAAAAGGCCGCTTTGTCGAACTGATAATGTTCTCGTAAAATAGTCATTCATTTTACGTTCGGTGGGACGTTTGCACTAATTAGGGTGTTTAAGTTATTTATAGGACTGTTTTTGTTTGATAACCTTACAGAGTTTACTTATCGGCATCAGGCGTCTGTAGACGAAGAACCGGTAACCATGGAGATACTAGATACAGCAGGACAGGTGAGGTATTTCCCTTGGTTTCATGACATGAGTTGATGACAGTATGTGTTTATAAGTGTATTTTTGGTTGGCACATACTTGCAATGAGTTTAAGTTGAAGTGAGATATCAAAGATGTTTTTGAGTTACAAGTTGTTGGAGTGTAAAGTTTTGAAATGTGTTGAGTTAGTGGATTTGGTTGAATTACGGTTCATTCCAGTTGAATTGAGTTGGGTGTTGAAAAGCGTTGATATGTGCTGTGTTTTATAGATGACATTGACTTTTACACTGGTCACATTGTGTGGCAATGAGACGGGTTTTGCAGAGTGTGTTGAGGGTTTAGTTGACTTGAGCTTCGCTGAATGGGATGCATGTCGTTGAGCTTCGCTGAGTAGGCTATGACATTAGTTGAGCTTCGCATTGTGTAGTTGAGCTTCACGTTGAAAGGGGTATTGTGATTGGAGTTGAGCTTAGCTGAGAAGGTTGTACGTTGTGTTACAGTTTTCCTGTGTGTGGTGTTAGTTGAGTGGAGCTTCGCTGAGTGGGTTATCACTTGAACTGAACTAAGGGATCTTTGAATAGAGTTGTGAATTCCTGAATGAGTTGCGAGTTACGTTGAGATTCGCTTATAGTGGCTGAGACTCTCTGAGCCCTGCGGGCTATGAGACTATGAGACTACACGATACTAGTTGAGCTTCGCTAAAATGGTTACGAGTGGGAGTTGAGCTTTGTTGAGTTTTGTTAAGTGTGTTGTAAGTTCAATTAAACTACTAAAGCTGAGTGGGTGATTTAGTTGAATTCAGCTTCGGTGTGTATATCGTGAGTTAAATTTGGGGGGTTTACTGAGTTGGCTTTGAGTCGAGTTGAGCGGTGATTGTGATTGGGAGAGTTTATGAGCCGAGTGTGTTGAGTTGATTTGAGCTCTGAGTGGATAAGTTGAGTTTTGCTAAAGTGGGTCGAGTAGTTAGTGAGGGGCTTTTGGGTTGTGGTACAGTTAGTAAAGAAATCCTATGAATTGATTTGACCGTACTTTATCAAATTATCAAGTCATCGGACTATTATATTTAAAAGAGTGGTGTTACCATGGCATAAAAAATACTGGCATAAAATTTAGATAAAAAACATAACGTGAAGACACCGTATAACGTTACTCAGTGACTAAATGGTGATGATAGTGTACGTGTATCAGTTTACTCATGTGACTGATATGATCCCAAGTTCAGTGACATGAAACAGTATTGTACTAAAATCAATAGCATACAAGTTAAATTTGGCGCCACCAACGCCTACCACTTCGAATATTTTGTTTTGACTTAATTGCCCCGAGACTTGTCTTGGTGTTACTCTCTTTACATCAAACCATAGCTTTTTGCTCGTTGCCACCAACTGCCATCATGTTAACATTTGACAAGTCTCCAGCCGAACTGTATTCTAGATTATATTTTGAAGTCTTTCTCACCAGTTAAGTATAGAAGGGTACCAAAGGTGGCTCATTTCGTTTTGACTCCACAGACTTTGGCAAGTTTTTCATCTTTACATTCACAGGAGAACAACAACCATCGAGAAGGTCATGTGAGATGGGGAGACGGATTCCTCGTAGTTTACAGTGTAACTGACAGACAGAGTTTCGAAGATGTAGTCCACATAAAAAATTACCTCGATGACATGAAAAAGGCTAGGAATGTTTCCATGGTGATACTTGCTAATAAATCGGACTTAGAGCATGAAAGAGTAGTTAGTACAGAAGAAGGGGAAAGACTTGCTACAGAGCTTGCGTGCGCCTTTTACGAAGGCTCCGCCTGTGATGGCGGGGAAGTGACACGAGAGGCATTTCATGAACTCTACCGAGAAGTACGCAGACGCAGAGCGCTGGAAGGCAAGCAAAGGCGGCGGAGCTCTTCTCAGCAAGTGAAGCAGGTGATTAACAAGATGTTGAACAAAATTAACAGTAATCACAAAGTGACATAAACGCTCAGATGAATGCTGCCCTCACCGGCAGAAGTGATATGGACACTGTGTATATAAAGAAGCGATAATTTGTCAAAAGAAAACAGGACACACGCGAGAACAGTACTGAAGTCTCTCCCATGAACGTTCCTAGCTGTACTTATCCGATTCAATGACGCCCATATACTTGAGGGCGTTTTTTGAACAAAAATATTGCGATGGTACTTGTTTCAAAATCAGAACTCCGACTTTTCCGATCTTAATGTCTGTCTTTTTTAATGTCAAGGTCGTCATATGTATATCACTGTCAACGAGACGAAACGTCTGTGTACCATACCGTTTTTTTGTCTGTATATGAAGGGTAAACGTTGACTGTCAACTCATACTTTTTGGTTCATTTTATATCTGTTCTGGATTAAGTTTCGTCACGGTCATGTAAAAGAATTTTGCTTTAAATTTGTTACGTAATTTACACTTAATGGAAACGAATATGTTCGCAACTGAGTGGTCCATTAAACCAAACTGTCAATCATGTTGTTGACATGGATACCGGTTATCCGGGTTCCAGTTATGGCGTATACCATTATGTATTTGCATAGTTCCTGTTAACACGTAAAGGGATACAGACTGGGCCAGAACTTATACATAACATATCGCTTCAAACTCACGTGATGCCTGTTGTGTTTTATGTAAATGTAATTGTAATAAATGTAGCTAAAATATCTTTCCAACATGTATATATTTAAAGAGAAAAAATGGTACAGAACCAAGACAATTTACATTATTGTAGTAACCTTAGCAACGGAAACTGGGTTTTATATGGATGAGATACCTAATAGTGTCTGTGGGTATATTTCAGAGCAATGCTGTGTAGGGAACTCAAAGATAACCGCGTTTTGTTTTTTAAATTTCAATTTATGTTTTAAGAAATCTTTATATTGCTGTGCAATCAAAAAACATTCTGCATTTGATAGTTAAGTTCACAATCAGAGAAGTTAGATGCCTGTAACGTACTCTTTGTAAGGTACGCTGTCACGGTGTCAGGGCGCCCTCACCGTCGCATCGGCCAACCTCTTTCCAAAATGAAAGAGCAGATAGTTGAGGATGGAACGACAAATGACGTATCTTATGGAATAAATTTAAAATACCTTTGGAAGTTGTTTATTATTAAGTAAAAATCGACTTGCAATTAACCCCCCCCCCCCAGATTTCATCACGTTTGGACTTGAAGTGAGGGCTTTCAAATACTTATGTTATGAAATATGAAGACGGTGGGATCTCATTTTGACCCGCTAAATGTGTGAACCAAAGAAATCATGAAGGAGTGGCCAAATATATTTGTTTGTTTTCCGTTTTCAATGTTGAATATAGTCTTAACCGTTCGGATTAATAGTTCACTGAGACAACTTCACTGTAATCCAATGGTGTGAATGTATTGTACTTTCTACGATTTCATTTACGACTGTTCTGTCATGGTGAATGTGTAATGAGAGTGAAACAAGAAAGTGGATAACTGGACGATTTTCTCAACTCTTATTAGCTAGCGAGACGGCTTGATTAATTTGTTAAAAATTACTTATGACAAACGTCCCAGCTAGTTGACGCTACACCCCTTCGATTGGCAACTGTACAATGGAGTCGTTGGTGGCGCTGTGATATAATATTATAACGTCGACTGTCCTGTTAACCATCTCGTGTACTGTTAGTAAGCTTAGTAATCTCATCGATTGACGTAAATGACTTTAATGATTGGGGGGGGGGGGGTTGTAATCAGGAAAATCCGTCAGGGGTGCCATTAGCGACGATAAATCCACGACATTGTCCTACTAAAATGAGGCATATTCTTTCGTCAAATTTTCACAGTCATTTTCTAGGCTTTTCAATTTACCGGTAACTATGGAGTTTGATCATTTTAGTGTGTCAAATTTTTAAACCCTCATTTACGGTTACGTAAGGTTACGCCTTGTCAAATATTATATCGCATACCCCCATCCTATCACCAACAGGTACGTGTAGCTACTAATATATTTGTACATTTCTTAGATTTACAAATTCGAATAAAAATATCATAAATTTATCAATTCACTGTCGTAAAAGGCGCCATTGCGATGTTGAAACGTCACGAGACCGACCATACCACTTGAACTCTCGGCAACTGAGAGTGTTGATATGTGGAATGGAGAGCCGAAAGGTTTTCACGTGATCTACAAGTAAAGAACAGTAAAACTCTAACGTGAAATCTTTGGTTATTACACACAACGTGTTTAAACATAACCAATGCAGTAACCGCATAAACTATTCAATTTTGATATACACCTTTGCCATGTTGTATCAACATTAACTTTTCTAGAGTAAAGGTTATTCTTTAAAAAAAAGGACTTACTTGAGAACAGTGGTGGGATTCTGTTGTATCATATTTGTTTTCATTTATACCCCAGCTACATATGTCTGCTCTTTCTGTGGTTGGTTTTATTTGGAAAGAATAAAATGTATATTATGGTAACTCGGTCATTGTTATGTGTTATGTATGATGCCTGGAGTAATGAGTTTTGTTGGAATTTGGATAGGCCAGATTGTTGGTGTTTTTTTTGTTTTTTTTGTTTGTTTGTTTGTTTGTTTGTTTGTTTGTTTGTTTTTGTTTTTTTGGGGGGTGTTATTCCCCTCTAAAATCAACATTCACCAGGAATTAAAAGCTCTAATTCACTATTCAGGAGTATCTCTAGACACCAATTCATGTTCACCAAATGTGAATGTAATTCACCATTAACCAGTAAATATTGTGTAACTTCACCAATATCAAACATACAGGTTTGTCATAGTTTGACTAGCCTTAGAATGTTAACAATATTAATTACATGCAGTGTATGGGTGTGGAGTGTAGACCAGAGACATACATACACGAGTTAGGGACCGGTCGGTTTCTCTTGATTTTTCTATCTGGCCGAAAACGTCACTGACCCTCTCCCCTGTAAAACCAAAAACGTCTGCGCTAGCCCCCCTATCGCTTATTCTAAATTATGATATACACCCCCACCCCCCATATTATATTCACATGCCGGGTATTTCATCGTGACTCGGAGTGGCCTGCTTGCCGATGTCTCACAAATACTTAATGATATTAGCACATCACGTAATTAACGACTACATAGGGATGAAATATTTGTTTAAAAGACTTTGGTTTAGTTTACATGACTGTAATAACATCTTGGCAGGAAACGCTTTGATGGTAATATGTACATCTCTCATGGAGGTTCTAGGGGTCTCATCCTAGAAGCTTTGAAGGTTTTTGACTCGTTAACACTAATAGCCAAGTCGTGGCCGTTTTTATTACAAACAAGCTTTGCAATTATGTCCCCATTTGAATATCTCCCAGAAATTCGTGACGCCTTTTTTTTTTTAGATAATTCCCTCTTTGACTATAATGACGGATTTCACTGTCAAAAGACACAAAATATTCAATGTACTCATGTATAGCCTTTTAATGTTTGGATTTTTAAACGAAACCTTACAAAACTATCAAATATTATATTCCAATAATGCACATCACTGTAGGGACCTTTATGGTAAAACATTCAAAGTGTAAATTGGTAAGTGTAAATGTTGAGGGGGGGGGGGGAGACTTATGTCTTTGATGGAGACTTGTTATTACAATTACATTTACAGATTTTGAAGATGTTGCCATATTATAGAAGACACATTAATCATGCAAATTACTCATTAAAATGTATAGCTTCTTCAACAGACTTCGTTATCATCAATGAATGAGAATTTGATGACTGCATTTTTAAGATATCAGCCGAATTGCATATCCTTACTTATGCAAATGTATCCTTCAAAGTGAAAACCTTCAAGCTTTATACGACATTGTGCTTTGTTATCAATATATGCACATAATTATACAAGGAATCAGACATTTGAAACTTACATTATTGCCCAGTTATCAAATGAATCATTTAAAACTAAAATATAACATAGGATACTTGCTAGTACACAATTTTAGTAGACTTTCTATCTACCATATATGATCGTCTTCACCATATCACCATGATATACAGCTAACCTCCAGTGTTTTACAAACTTTTTATACAGAGGAAGTCTGTACTTCTTGTCACACCAAAGGATTAGATAAAAGGGGGATGGAGACAAGCAAGATGTGTACTCAGGAGCCGTTACAAAGTGTTTCACTCTGTTTCAGCCACGGTGTAACAACTGTGTATCTTGTTTGATATAGTGTTATTTACACTGCTCTACATACATATTGAGCAGTGTGTGCGCCAGCATAGGCATGTTACATATACTGAGTTTATACATATATATATATATAAATATATATATATATATATATATATATATATATATATATATATATATATATATATATATATTACCTTTGATATATTTTTCATTTAGTTGTGCCCACAAGATAGACATAGTTACGATAAAACCATCAATAACATCAAGTTAAACGTTTTATTGAAAGAAATCAAATACAAGGCGATGTGAATTATGTCGAATTGTAACGAGTTACTGACATTTTCCATATTATCTGGATGACAGAGATAATCAGAAACACCTTCTTAAATGTACAAAATTGTTGTTTATTTTGTCTTGTGTTTATTTCCCAATTTTGTAATATTGTTATACTGGGTATTAGATTTCACAATATAATAGCCATGATGTTATTCCTATGCCGATTCTGACATGCGTGCGTGCAGGTATGTGTGTATGTATCATAATGTATGTATGTATGTATGTATGTATGTATGTATGTATGTATGTATGTATGTATGTATGTATGTATGTGTGTGTGTGTGAGTGTGCGTGCGCGCGCGCATGCATGTATGTATGTATGTATGTATGTATGTATGTATGTATGTATGTACGATGTATGTATGTATGTATGTATGTATGCATGTATGTATGTATGTATGTATGTATGTATGTATGTATGTATGTATGTATGTATGTATGTATGTATGTATGTATGTATGTATGTATGTATGTATGTATGTATGTATGTCTGTCTGTCTGTCTGTCTGTCTGTCTGTCTGTCTGTCTGTCTGTCTGTATGTATGTATGTATGTATGTATGTCTGTCTGTCTGTCTGTCTGTCTGTCTGTCTGTCTGTCTGTCTGTCTGTATGTATGTATGTATGTATGTATGTATGTACGATGTATGTATGTATGTATGTATGTATGTATGTATGTATGTATGTATGTATGTATGTATGTATGTATGTATGTATGTATGTACGATGTATGTATATATGTATGTATGTATGTATGTATGTATGTATGTCTGTCTGTCTGTCTGTCTGTCTGTCTGTATGTATGTATGTATGTATGTATGTATGTATGTATGTATGTATGTATGTATGTATGTATGTATGTATGCATGCATGCATGTATGTATGTATGTATGTATGTATGTATGTATGTATGTATGTATGTATGTATGTATGTATGTACGATGTATGTATGTATGTATGTATGTATGTATGTATGTATGTATGTATGTATGTATGTATGTATGTATGTCTGTCTGTCTGTCTGTCTGTCTGTCTGTCTGTCTGTCTGTCTGTCTGTATGTATGTATGTATGTATGTATGTATGTGGTTGGTTTTGTTAAACTTCAGATGTGATCTACAACAATGGTATATCGACTATCGGTAAGTTATAATACAGACACACATACAATCGACACAGTGATGTAATTATTCTCACGGCATCTCTAATAGCAAATTTATTTCAAGTGGCCACACATTTGACCTCATTCAGTGTTACACTATCTTGAGTACAGGTTGGTTCTGTCAGCATCCATATCTACTGAATCGTGTGATATCTCTTATGAAAAATACAATAGTTTTATATTCATCCTATCTTAGTTTATCGATAGCATTGTTTCCATAGCAATAAATTTTATTTGATAAAAGAATTGGTTTGTAAATTATAACATGTCCACAAACCGTCCTAAAATATTGCTAGACCATTGTTCTGATAAAATAAAAAAACTTTGATTCTTCATTTTTCTTTACTACAATAGAACACACGACTTGTTTGCCCATTTTCTTTGGAATCAAAACAATTAAACCCATACTCAGCCAGAATTTCAAATGCCCTTTCCTGACCCCACATAGCTCCTAAACCAAAGCCACCTTCCGTGTAGAGTGACGTAGGCATGCAACGAAAGAGACTGATGATGTAATCAATAGTCGCAAGAGGGCGGTCTAAGTTATCAGCATGTTTGGTGTGTCCGGCAGCATCTTGCATGATAAAGTAACCATCATCCTTGAGCAGTCTTTTGATTTCTTTGAGAAGTAGGTCAGGTCGACCGACGTCATGAATGACATCCATGCAATAAACGATATCAAATTTAGCATTCCAGTCCTGTGACGTAACACTTGCGTCACCGAGGTGAAAGGTCACGTTTGTTAGTTGCATGGAATCTGCATGCAATTTGGCAGCCATGACGGTTTTCTTATTTACATCAATGCCATGGAATTCACACTTTGGAAAGTCACGTGCTAAGTAACACAGGGCAGCACCACTACCGCAGCCAACCTCATATACTGTAGATGAACTTTCTGAAACAGGAAACACAAAGATGGCTGACACTCGAGTAAATCACTACAATTAATCTGTATGTATTACCAATAATACTCAAGGAATAATAGTTAGAAGTCTGTATTTATGGTAAAATATGTTAGTTTACAAAAGTATTGAAAAACAATTGAACCTGAGCAAAGTTTAGCACTCCATCACGAGAGTTTGATAAGGGATGTCGTCCGTAGCCTGACCAAATTGCCCGGGGGGGGGGGGGGGGGGCAGAGCATGTATTGGTGCAATCATGCATTTACAATTTAGAAAGGTGGCTAATTTACATAAATGTGCATGCAATTTACGTTATACCCATTTTAGCGTACGCAATTACATATGTAATGTATCTTTTGAAAGTAGTTGCCGAAAAGATGTTACATTCAAAGTAAAAAAACAAACTTTTAAATAAAAGAAGTTGGATGGTGCTTTCTCAACTAAGTAACACAACACAATAATCTTCTTCTTTACCATTTGTCCTACAGTCTGTGCAGGTACAACGGGAAGTACAACTAACATTTTGAACATATTTTTTTTCTTAGTATTCGGATGTAAATAACCAGTTCTGATAGCTACAATCGCTAGGATGTTCACCATGTTCATCATTGCGTCATTTGTGATGGAATTAGAGATTTTGAGTCGTCTGAAGCCCTTCTAAAATCTCAAAATAGATAAATTGCTATTTTACTGTGCCACACTAGATTTTGACCTATGTCATGCCATTAGCCGTAATTACAAAGATTCCTAAATTTCGAATAAATGTGGACAAAAATCTTTCATTCGTGTAGATAATATATATCAAAAAATTTAGTCCACAAAATGGTTAATTTAACTGACAAAACCTTGTTACCTTGGCGAACTGACTTAATAATATTCATAAGCCTCGAAAAAGTGGGGACACTGGTGGCGAACAAAATTTAGGTGCGCAGGAACGTAGTGATTTGGCATGTGTTCTGTCATTTTGGGGTTGAGGATAGGAAAACTTCTTGTACATATGATAATGTCATTTTTACAGCCCAATCTCCTTTAATTTCTGGAGACATGTAAAGAGTACAAAGACAACGAGACAGAGTTGAGTAAGTTATCAAGATGATATGATTAAGAAATTCTCAGGGAAATACCAAGAATTCGTCTTAATTCGTCCCGATCTGTCAAAAACTTGGGTGCCCTTTCCTGAAGATTCCTCATTGTTATAGTATCAGTCCATGGTGGTTGAAGTGTGTATTTCGCATATGTGACTCCTGCAGTGCGTAAGCAAAGAAATAAATTAATTAATAAACAACAATAAAAATGATTATTCACCTGTCATTGTTATGCATACCATCTATCAAAACAGTTTCTTATCACATTTCCCATATACAAATATTATCCTGTATCATTTTTAAAAACGACCATACATACATACATACATACATACATACATACATACATACATACATACATACATACATACATATAATACATACATACATGCATGCATGCATGCATGCATGCATACATACATACATACATACATACATACATACATACATACATACATACATACATACATACATACATACATACATACATACATACATACATACATACATACATACATACACGCACACACGCATACATACATACATACATACATACATACATACATACATACATACATACATACATACATACATATAATACATACATACATGCATGCATGCATGCATGCATGCATACATACATACATACATACATACATACATACACACACACACACATACACACACACATACATACATACATACATACATACATACATACATATACATACATACATACATACATAGAAACACATACATACATACATACATACATACATACATACATACATACATACATACATACATACACGCACACACGCATACATACATACATACATACATACATACATACACATATACATACATTCATACATACATAGAAACACATACATACATACATACATACATACATACATACATACATACATACATACATACATACATACATACATACATACACGCACACACACACGCATACATACATACATACATACATACATACATACATACATACATACATACATACATACATACATACATACATACATACATGTATGCATGCATGCATGCATGTATGTATACATACATACATACATACATACATACATACATACATACATACACATACATACATACATACATACATACATACATACATACATACATACATACATACATACATACATACATACATACATACACACACACCTACATACATACATACATACATACATACATACATACATACATACATACATACATACATACATACATACATACATACATACATACATACATACATACATACATACATACATACATACATACATACATACATACATACATACATACCTCTCGGTCCGTCTTTCTTGAAACATTCCAAGACATCTTTATAAACTTCACACACCATAGGTATTCCTTCAAGTAATATCGCCTGTTCACCTTCTCCATCCTTAGATGAACACAAATATTTGTGACGATGTCTGGGTAGAAAATATCTCTCTACTTCTGTATCAGACTGGATATCTACAATCTTACTGGTTACCATGGCACCCAACCACTCTCTGACATACCTGTAAAACGGGTCAAAACATAATCCATAATTTGTTTACTGTAGGTTAGGTCTGAGATGAGGAACTACTAAAACTAAATTAGTGAACTTACATTGTAAATTAGTCGAATACTCATAACGTGCCTCTTATGAGTGAGTAGAAGGTAAGTTCTATTTTTAACACTCAAGTTGCCATACTACACTGTAAGCACACTTTCTAAAAGGCTCTTGTATACAAAGCTTTTCAAGAACATTTTGACAAACGTCAACAACTTTATGTTGTTGTTATTTCGACTCCTTAAGAGAGTTAATTGCTGCTGACTCATACGCCAGGAACATACCGTGGATTTGAATGACCCACCAATTGCAATACAGATCACCGAAGCCAGATATCAGATGTTATCAAAGTGGCCTCAAAGATATAGAATAGAATAGAATAGAATAGAATAGAATAGAATAGAATAGAATAGAATAGAATAGAATAGAATAGAATAGAATGGAATGGAATGGAATGGAATAGAATGGAATAGAATAGAATAGAATAGAATAGAATAGAATAGAATGGAATATAACTATATTGTCCATTTACGGTAATTTTCCTTTCGCTTCACCAAAATATAAAAGGCACATTAAAATATATATACACACTAAAATAATTATAGTAACACAAACACAGTTACAATCTTCCAATAAAAGTATTCTTCGAATTCAGAGTAGATCTTTAAAACAAAATTTGTCAGAAGCTTAAAATCACAGGTCTGAGTTCAGTATGGTTATTGCACTTGGTATAAATGATTTCTTAAAAATGTTCTTACGAGTCAAAGGTACTCTATATCGTCTTCCAGAAGGTAACAAATCAAACTGCGAGTACAATGGATGTGAGTTATCACTAACAATTGCTTGGGCTTTCCTATGGACGGAGAGTTTGTAGAGTTCATAGAGCTGACTCTGTTTTTTACCAATTATTTTCCCGGCCAAATTTACAACTCGTGTCACTTTAGTTCTATTTTTAACACTCATGCAAGTTGCCATACCACACTGTAATGTTAAAAGTTAGCACACTTTCTAAAAAGCTCTTGTATACAAAGCTTTTCAAGAACATTTTGACAAACGTCAAAACTGCGTAGCCTCCCCAGTAAAAATATACGCTGCATGGCCTTCTTAACAATACAGTTAGTGTTTTCAGTGAAATTTAGCTTTTGATCCAATTGCAAACCTAGATATTTGAAACACTCAAGGATTTCTACAGCCTGACCGTTCAATACAGCCAGTTCAAATGTAACACTACGTTTGTCATTTTCTATTATTAGTTCCTTGGTTTTAGCCATGTTGATTTCCAGTAAACTTGACTTCCAGTAAACATCGTATGATGTTTACATTAATTTTATGAAACATGTTCCAAATCACAAAGTGAGTAGTGAACAAACAAACAATACAAAACTAGAATTAAAGAAACATTTTAAACCTGGTTGTATTATGTATAAATGTACAAAGACCGTATTACGAACAAGGACCGTATTACAAATGAGGAAGTTAGCAACATGATCAGTAGAGCCATTGGGCCATATGTAGATTTACTAATACAACGCTTGTCAAGAAGAGGAAACTGAAATGGTATGGGCACGTCACTAGATCAACTGGCCTTGCAAAAACAATCCTTCAAGGCACAGTACCAGGCTAGGGGGGGGGGGGAAGAGGTAGACAGAGAAAGAGATGGGAAGACAACATCCGGGAGTGGATGGGCCTGTCATTCGCCAGATTGCAGTGGGCTGCAGCAGATCATGGCAAGTGGCGGGACATTGTCAGGTTATCATCAGGTAGTGCCTCAACAACTCCACCCAGGGGTTATGAGACAGTAGTAGTAGTAGTATGTATAAATGTACCCAACGGAGACCGTATATTTGCTAATGAAAACGTCTTAGTTTAAATTTGATTTCAAATTTCAATATGACCCATTGTGATGCATGATGGGATGGGTTGTGAGTGTGACTTTGCATGCTTTGTATTATTGATACAGTGATTTGAGTGGCCGTCTGATGAAAATGTTGGGGGGGGGGGGAGAGGATATAGGCAGATCTATTATACCAATTGTGCAATCACAACCAACGTACATTAAAGGTGATTCAAAATGCTCACATTCACTATCGCTAATTTGAAAGATGACATGTTTGTGAAACGCATTCTGGTTTTAAAACTGTTAAAGAGCGTCTGAAAACACCTTAAAATGACCTTTTTTTCAGTCAATTCCCTTCGGATTTACTTCGAGAGTTTTCGGGTATTTCCGGTCCCACCTAGACCACGGGATTATATGACGTCATAAGGGGTACTGCCAGTGGTTAGCACGTAGCCTATGACGAGAGTAGTCAACAGGTGAATAAAACTCAACAGCATTGTGAAAAAAACATTGCTGGTCGTTGAAATAGACATCAGTAAACAAAAACTACAATCTACATGTCTTATTAACCAACATTTACCAATATTTACTCACACTTTCTGACTAATTGTCAGTGTCTGTGGGTATAAATGCTAAAATATTATGTCCCCATATTATGGCAAAATAAATCAAAACATGTCTAGCAAAATACCAATAGTGAATGTGAGCATTTTGAATCACCTTTAAAGACTCAACAAATTTCATAAGAAAACTTGGATCAGTTGAGATCAGTGAAAACGTAACACTGGTTACCATGAATGTGGTTTCAATGTACACCAACACATTGCACAGTGATGCAATAGAGTCAATATATGAGGCATTGAACCTTGTAGAATGTCAACAAACCAATTTTACGATTCCGAAACCGCCAACAGAATATCTCCTTAAACTATTAGATGTGATCCTATATGAACCAGCTTGGAAAAATATTTCTACTTATTAACAAACTTGATCTAACAACTCATAGTTGGTTACATGGTAAACACAATGTCACAGTCATACACATATTTAAAATTAATGGTGTTCGGAGTCCCCTTCCCCCTTTTCCTACTATTAGCAGCAAGTAGAATAATACATTTTGGAGGTAGGAGCGTAACGTGTACCGGCTGGGATCGGGAAGGGTATCATTCCTCCTCCCGCCGTTGGAACTTTTTGAAATTTTGAAACCAAAAGTATGCATTCCGGTGTTATCAGCTGATTGGAAATACGCAGTTCTGATCACAATAGAAATATTGATTAAAACATAGAGAACAGACCCAAACCGAATGCCTCCCGTAAGGGCAAAATACCATATGTTTTCCCCGAATCCAACCTCGTACTTACAAGTAGCCAACCACAAATCGTCTTACAATATATTACTCAACGTTCGAAATTGAAAGAAAGAGAACGACCAGACCCGGGGACCAGGCATTGTCTGTGGTCTGTGCTCATGCTCTTTTCGAACAGAACGTTCTGAAGTACTGTACCCGTATGTTTCAGCGTATTACGCGTTTTCATTGGTTGAGTGAATTCACCCAGCTCTCGTGTGGCTTGGGTAAATCAAGACTCAAAAGTCTACATAAGTCGAAAAAGGGGGGGGGGGGGTCAAAACCTCAGTACATACGTATATACACTTTCTATGGGACTAGCCCCCCCCCCCCCCCCCCGACGCACATATCATAAACATGAAGTGACGTGACGTACTTGATAGTATGCAACATTGAAAAGGTCAATGTGCATTGTATGTCAGTAATATGGCTGCCCATGGACGGACGGACGGACGGACGGACGGACGGACAGATTTCATTCCGATGCCCCCCCCCCTTGAGGGCTACTAACAGTTGAAGACGCAGTACGCCGACCACTAAATTACGATTTTACGGATTTCAATTGCAACGTGTGATAGAGGGACTGTGGTTTTACAATTACGAAAAGTAAAATGATCAATTGCGAAGCACGAAAATACCACTTGCCCACCCTCTCTACCTGTCTTTATACATGGCCATCATGCATTCTGTACTAGCCCGTCTACATATATCCGATAACCTTGCAGTTTACGCACCTTTCTTTCAGCCCTGCGGTGTCTGCAATTTCGCGTGAAGTTTTCGGTTCATCAAACGTTGCCATGGTGTTGAACAGACCAGTGGTCGACCCTACTGCTATGCCAACAGATGCAAAGCCATGTTGTACAATCTCAACCATTCGATTCCCGAAAGACTCTCCATGGTCATCGTCGTTCATACCGGTCGCCATCTTAAAACGCGGCTAGTTAAAGAGAACGTGACCCCATTTGATCTTTGATATATTGTTCAAGGTCGAATAATTGCTATCTGCAACCTTGTTTACCTAAATGTGCAGGACTGTCTGTCAATAGACTCTCTCACTGCCCTCGGAGCTTCGCATTACTGTAATATTAAAGCTAAACGAATTATTTTGTATGTACCGACCCTACATAACGTACTCCATGACCGTACTCGAATATCCTTGTACGGTACCACATAGAGATTACTATTAGCCCGGGCTTCGCGAAAACACGGGCGTCGCAGTCACACGTCAGCAAATAGTTATCTCTATCATGGTCGATGAGGGCGCACAGTACAACTTCGAGTATGGTTATGTAGCTGGTATTGGTACATACAAAATAATTCGTTTAGCTTTAATTTTAGTAAAGCGAAGCTCCGAGGACTGTGAGAGAGTCTAGTCTGTCAAGTGTAAAACACAGTAATTGGCCCCAATGAGTTTATTTTTTAGCGCCCAATATTACTTACAGTAACTGTTATTAGCTGGGAATAATAGTTCACTTCTCAGTCGCACCTTGGAATTCAAAAACATATATCTGGAAATTGTGTGTTATTCTAGATCCATAGTCAGAGCGAAGGCCACGTCCAGTAGTAAATATGACGCAGCTGTCCTAGAGGTGAACGGACTTTATCCCACGGGTTTATTATCAATTGATGTCTACGCCCACACGACGTACTTCGAGTTGAGAACCACTATATTTTCTGTAAATACTGCACATATTCGAAAGAAATCAAACAAAGCATTGAATTTTTAATTACAGGGAATAAGTGCAAATGGTTACCTTACCCAATCGAAATATGCTGAATCAGTTGAATGCCCTTCCTGAGGATGGGGGAATACCCAAGGATGGGGGGAATATCCATATCCGGTCTACGTATAAAACGTGTACCGTTTACTTGCGTAGCATTGGATCGGTAATACTCACACAGCCGTGCAGTACTGAACAATAATTATAATGTCATACTCATGGCATTTCGCGAATAAGTGCGACGTCCTTCAGAACAAGTAGTGGGTGATTCCCTTCACGAATGTTGGCCGTATCCCTCCGAGCCGATAACGAGTCCAGGATGACGTCAAATACGCTAGAAATTATCCTAGACCAAGTAATTTTTGATATTTCGATTACGGTTTTAATATAAAATATTGCCGCTCGTTGACCTCATGAAATGAAAGTGCTACAGCTCGTTTCATTTAGTTTTCAGAACGCTACTACCCTCTCTACTATAGTATTGAATTACACGTTGAGATCAGTAAAATCACACCACAGACGTCAAGGTAGGAATAACTTGTTTGACTATAGACACTTGCATATAAATATTTGAGACCGACAAAAAGAACAGATCTGCAGTTATGCACATAACTCGGCTCATACACTAAAATATTAATTAACACTATAAAACATCAAATACATGGTGAAATATTCAAAATCACACTCAAATGTCATTTCAAAATTATGTTCGATTGAACCATCAACAGTTAAACTAAAACATATTCAAAAGACAACGATGTCACTGCGATATAACTATCACAATGTACGCTTATATAGGCCTATTTCTCTAATTTTATGTTTTTAGACATTATGCGCATATAATGTGGATGCACGGATGGCGGCGATGTGTTTAGACAAGTTGTGTTTGTGCATTGTTTATATTAGCGATGCTGATCGATGTTCGGCAAACCATGAACTGAAAAGGAAACCATATTTTGACACGAGTTGTATTATGTACGTACTGTAGCCAAACAAACAATTTGATGCAGAGTGAATGTGCCACGATATGTTCTAGTTTCAATATGATGCATACGTAGTGTAGCACCATAATGCTGTTGACACATCACCTGGATGTTGTAGTCCTGGCATAGCAAACGATGTGACTGACCGTGTTAGTAGTTTTTGTCTACTGTTTACTTTGATGACAATATCCAATATTCGACAGACCATGAATTAAATAAATAAACAGTGAAATGATTATACATATTACAAAGATAGCAACAGGGATAGGTAGATAAGTGAATACAGATTAAAACATGCCTAGCAACAAGACCATGCCCATAGCAACAGTCAGTATATTGCAAAGATGAAACGTGACATGTGTAGGTAAGTGATAACAATTCCAAAACTGTAAGCAAATATGCCTAGTAAAAAGACCATGCCCATAGCGACAGCCAAATACAGTTGCTATATCGCGCTATGTTTGACATGACATCTCCAAAATTGTACAAACCATATTATTACCTAACAAAAATCACCTCCAAAGTTTAATTGCTTTCAGTAGGGTGGGTCGGATGTACATTCAATATTAAATACAACGGTATAAGGTGACATTTCATGATTTTCGTTCATGTCATTTCATGTCCCATGACACAACTGTAATAATACAGCTATAACTTACTCTTTGCGGGAAATGACCATACATATAACTCACGTCATGAACATAATAATGTAAACCTCTCTTTCATCACCATCACATTCTACTGAGCTATGTAAATCACACATTCTCTCTACAAATTCGAACATTGAACACAGTCTTTCACTTGAAATATTCCACCAAAAATCTCCAGAAAGTACGGGCCATATTTTCACCATCGGCACTTTCCATGGCATCATCCCTGGTCGATGGTCAACAATTCTGTATTTTTTGACTTTACAGATAAAACGAATCAAAAACACCAGCAGTCCTTGTGACAGTCTTTTAGTCGTCCAGTTATGTTTTAAATAACTTTATGTAATGCGATCTTCAAATATTTACTGTGTGGGTACGATCAACAATGTCCCCGTGTTGTTTATGAATCATCAATGAATCTCATGTACCATAATTCAACATGATTCCGTTTCCGTTTATTTGCCATAGAAAGAATGAATTTGTCACAGTATGCCATACATATACAGAAATTGACAAACTAGAGAAATTGCACAACACATCTGTATAGAATATAATTGAGAGTTCTATGGCTGGAAAACAGGGAAAAGCTAAAGTGTAGCTTGTAAAAATCTGTTTCCCGAGTTTGATACTTTACAATTCGTAGTACAATGAGAAATAATGAGGGCTTTCTAAAAGAAGAATGTAAAATATCAATACAATTGTTCTACAGTAACTATTATAATAATACAAATAATTACAAAATACCGTATTTACACAAGAAAAAAAATCAGTTCAGTCAAAAGATATAAAACAATTGGAAGGAAACATATAATAAAACTATACATATACTTTGGAATGTTGCAACATCTGGTATAGTTTGATGCATCCACAGGCCAAAATTTGATAAGACTGGTAATGTCTACAGAATATGCAAGCTTATTGTCTGATAAGGTATGTATCAGTATATATATGACAATAAAACACATATCATATCATATCATATCATATCATAAGAAAGTACTCTTTAATCGCTGATTTGAAAGCATTTCTGTTGGTGATGTTACGTATCGTGTGAGGTACGTCATTCCAGATTTTACCACCATGGTAGTCTAGAGAGTACTGGCTAAGAGTGAACGTTTTCCTTGGTATGGAAATATTACAATTCGTATATATATACGTGTGCAGATAAGGGAATAGTGGTCATAAATATTGTTCGTGCGAAGTGGAGAATAGACGGTAAGCTTACGAACATAGACAATGGGGACCGCTATGTGTATGTAGAGAAGCTAAAAAAGCCAATACCATCTGAATGGCAACTTAAGCTTGGAAACTTTATGGTCTTGCTTCTCTACCGAGACAAAACAAAACCCAACGTACCGGAGGGTAACAGGGGCATCCCGTACTGCTTCAATTGTTTGCAACCTGGGCACCTGAAAAAAGAATGTACTCAACCCATAGTATGTAAGGTGTGCAGGCAAGATGGACACGTAGGTGCCGAGTGTCAATCAAAAGGCTCTACGGCTCGTGAACAGACCGTTGGTATTCATCCAGTATTTGAGGACATTAGTGAAAACGATCAAGATACCGCAATGGCTTCTCAACGAGATGATGAGGAAGTAGAGGTCGGTACAGAAGAAGATAAAGTCGCAGGTGTAAAAGAGGCTGAAACAACAGCCGGTGCACGTAGGAAACAACTGAAAATTACCGACTTTGCTAAAGTGCCCAGTCTGTCTAATTTGCCAAATGTAGTCAAGTTAAAAGAGAGTAAAAGAAAACACATCAGTACATCTACAGATATGTCGACTACATCAGTTCTGTCGGAGCAAGACGTCTCTGGTTCCGAATCGGAAGATTCACTTTTTCTCTCGATCGCCAAGAGATCACAGCAAAGCAATAATAAGGGTAAGAAGAAGAAAACACATCAGAAAAAGCGAATAAAGTAGGAAATGGTCATATGTGATTTTACTGTAATACGTATGTAATGCACAATTTACACTGCTTATCTATTAATTGTAGAGGACTTAGAGGCAAAGAGAAGAGACAGCAAATATTTCAATGGTGTAGAGACCAAAAGGCAAATATTTTGCTGTTGCAAGAAACTTATTGGGATGACAGTATAATAGAGCAGGTAGAAAGAGAGTGGATAGGCAAAGTGTTTAACTCTTTTGGCACTTGCCATAGTAGAGGTGTTGCTATTTTAATAGATAGTAGAAATGAATACGAGGTGTTAAGTGTTAAGACAAGTGAGGACGGTAGAAAGTTACTTGTTTCATTAAATATTGACGATGAGTGTTTTACCTTTGTCAATGTGTATGCACCTAATCTGCAAAAGGAAAGAGAAAGATTCTTCTGTACGTTGAAAAATTGGATTTACAGAACTACAGTAGAAAACAACTTTCTTATTGGAGGTGACTTTAATTGTGTACTTGATCCAATAATCGACAAGCAAGGAACAAAAAGTCATTCTGTGAAATCAAAGAATCTGTATAGAATGATAAATTCTTTAGAAGTATGTGACGTCTGGCGAGAGCTAAACCCAAACAAAAGGCAATTTACCTGGAGACAAGTGTCATTAGGCCTAGCTAGTAGGCTAGACTTTTGGCTTATATCTACGTATCTTCTGTCTAGTATCACTTCTGCTGACATTCGTCCAGCAGTTCGAGCGGATCACAATGCCGTTTCTGTAAAATTCCGTTTTCAGCATCAAGACAGTGGACCTTGTTATTGGAAGTTGAACACTAGTCTACTTTGTGATCATAAGTACAAAATGATCATACGGAGGGTGATAATGGAGACTTTAAATGAATATAGTAGTGAATGCGATAAAAGGACGTTATTAGAAGTGATAAAAGTAAAAATTAAGGAAAAAACTGTAAAGTATGCAAAAGACAGAGCAAAGAGCAGAAGGAGGGAAGAAGAAATACTGCAAAAGGAGATTATGGATTTAGAGAACAAATTAAACGATCATAATATGGGATCAAATTACTTTAGGAAAATATATTGCGAAAAGAGAAAACAATTAGATGAAGTGTATGTCTATAAGCTCAGAGGTTTGCAAGTCCGTTCACGTGTAAAGTGGTATGAGGAGGGAGAAAGGAATAGCAGATACTTCTTGGGTTTAGAAAGGAAAACGTATAAAACCAAGCAGATATGTAAATTAGAAGTAGATGGGAAAATTATTATGAAGCCAAGTGAGATTTTAAAAGCAGAAACAGATTTCTACAGTGATCTGTACAAATCAAAGAATGTGAAAGAGGAAGAAATTAATCAATACCTAGAAGGCGTTAACTTAGAGTGTAGGCTAAAACGTAGTGAAGCTAATATATGTGATGGTCTTATTACAATAGGGGAATGTACGAAAGCTATCAGAAATATGAAAAACAATAAAACGCCGGGCTTAGACGGAATACCAATAGAGTTTTACAGAGAGTTTTGGGAGGAATTAAAGGAAATAGTAGTAGATTCTTTTAACGAGGGCTATAGAGAAAATAAGTTGACCACTTCCCATTACTGTGGTCTATTAACTCTGATTCATAAAAAGAATTCTCGTTTAAATTTGCAGAATTGGAGACCAATATCGCTACTGAATCATGATTATAAAATTCTTTCTTGTGTTCTTGCGGAAAGAATTAAACAGGTATTGCCAATAATTATAAATAGTGACCAAGTAGGTTACATCAAAGGGCGGTTTATTGGTCAAAACGTACGCCTAATAGAAGACATTATAGAGTTTACAGAGAAAAGAAAGATGAGTGGTGCTATTATTTTTCTTGATTTTTGCAAGGCTTTTGATTCCGTAGAACATCGGTTCTTGTCTGCTGCTTTGCAAAAATTTGGGTTTGGAAACAGTTTTATTCATTGGATAAAGACAATCTACAGAGAATGTACTAGTGCAATTATCAATAATGGCTGGGTGTCACCCTCTTTCATTGTGCAGCGTGGTATCCGTCAGGGATGTCCCTTGTCTGCTTTGTTATTTTTGATCGTGGTTGAAATTCTTGCAAATGTCATAAGGAGTGATACAAAACTTCAAGGTTTTAAAGTTAGAAGGAAGAGTATTAAGATAATGCAACTTGCAGATGATATGCAAATATTTATAAGTAAGAAAAAATCTTTAGCTAGAGTGTTGAATATTATAGACGAATACGGCAAATATGCTGGGTTGAAGCTTAATAGAGAGAAAACAGAAGGGTTGAAACTGGGACTTTGGAAAAGGGAGGATCTCGGTCTAATCCCTTGGCCAATGAAACCTATTAAAGCATTGGGCATATTCTTCGGACATAACA
Source organism: Glandiceps talaboti (assembly GCF_964340395.1). Taxonomy (NCBI): domain Eukaryota; kingdom Metazoa; phylum Hemichordata; class Enteropneusta; family Spengelidae; genus Glandiceps; species Glandiceps talaboti. The sequence goes on along the minus strand of NC_135565.1, from coordinate 3,931,809 downwards.
AGAATGAACTGAGGAAGCTCAACTGGGATGATAAAATTGAAAAAATTGAAGCTATGATAAACGGGTGGAAGAAAAGATACTTAAGCCTCTTTGGCAAAATATCTATTATAAAGAGTCTTGGCATGTCAAAAATTGCATATGTAGCTTCTATGATTGAAACACCTAACCTCGTGGTTCAAAGGTTGAACAATGTATTTATGAATTTCTTGTGGGGTGGCAAAAGAAGCAAAATAAGAAAGGAAATTATTGTACAGAAATTTGAAAAGGGGGGTTTGCAAATGATCAATATTGATGCCTTCATAAAATCATTAAAATGCAGATGGGTAAACCGACTAGTTAATGCAGGGGATGAAACCTGAAAAGCAATAATAGAACACCATTTTCGGGAATTTGGAGGTTGCAAACTTATTTTTAATTACAATCTTGACAAAAAAGGTCTAGTTTACATTACGAGGAATATGCCATGTTTTTATAGGGAGGTCATTATGAACTGGTATAAGGTTGTTAGGAATAATGACAATCTTAATTTAACACCTAGTTCAATTGGAGAACAAATTATCTGGGGAAACAGACATTTAAATGCTGGTTACAAGTCTGTGTTGTTTTTCAAAGAATGGATTGAGTCAGGAATTATTCACATAGCAGACCTATTTAATAACGGTAGTTTTATTAGATACAATACTCTATTGGACAAATTGAAATGTAAGAGTAACTGGATTGTACAATACATAGAGGTAAAAAAAGCAATCCCCAAAACTTGGTACAGAATTATGTGTGAAGTTAGCAATAAAATTTATATAAGATTTGGTAGGATACAGCTAAGAAAAAGAGCTTTCAACGGAGAATACAAAGACATGTTTGATTTTGCATGTAAAGATTTTTACTGGAACATAGTAAGTAATAGTGGTGCTAAAACGTATGCTCCTAAGATTTGGGAAAAGGATTGTGGGAAAGATTGTAACTGGAAGGAAATATGGGTAGAAAAAATTAAATGTATGCCAGTTAAAAAAATAGCACAATTTAATTATTATCTATTATACAACAAAATCCCACACAAAGAAAATTTGTTTAAATGGAAAATAATGAATAATCCATTCTGTGAGATCTGTAAAAATATTGAAGACAGTAAACATTTTCTTTATGAATGTAAAGCTGTCAAGCAGTTCTGGAGAAAATGTATTAATATAATCAATCAATTGTATAGAATGAACGTAAGACTGCTGTGGAAGCACATTGTGTATGGATACAGAATATATTGTAAGACTTTTGATGTATTTAATTTAATCTTGATGGTGGCGACTTTTGCCGTATATAAAGCGAGAATTTTGGAAAGAAGAGATATTGAACAAATAATAAGAGAAGAAATATTTTATATCAATTATAATAAGAAGAACAAAATGTTGAAAGAGTTTGTTAATGCTTTGTGAGCTACACGATGTATATATTCTTTCAAAGGGATGTAAATAAAAGTTGACTTTTGAAAAAAAAAAAAAAAAAAAAAAAAAAAAATATATATATATATATATATATATATATATATATATATATATATATATATATATATATATATATATATATCCATGCAATCAAAGCAAATTTCAAGTACCATATTCCATTTTTTTCAGAAAGATTTGTACTACATAGTAAAATAAAATACTTGAGTGTGTATGTTTTTATTTTCTTATTTCTTTTTTAAATTTATTAAATCATTAGTCTTCTTCACTATTTAGGATCGGAAAAGTTATGATGTACTTTGCACACGTGACTTGAGTTGTATCTTCCTTGCTACATAAGATTTTGCCGCCATACACAAAAGTCAAATACGGATCCAAATGTGTGTATAATAATGTTGTCAGTTGATACAATGTTGTAACAATTGATCATTTGTTCAGATAAATCGTGCATGTTATAAATTGTTTCTGGTCAGAGCGCATTACTCAAATACCCTCGCGCCGGTCTTTCTTTCGTATTTGTCCAGCCCATGCAGTCTGCAGATCCAGTGGGAAACACAAAAATAACCCTCCCTACTTCAGTGAAGACACCTGCAGGGCCAATCGTGAACAAGTAAATGACATCTGCCCCACATACACACTTGCTCTAAAGTACTAAATAAAAATATAGTAGAATGGTGACAGGTTTGTTGAGAATATAATTTTTTTTTTTTAAATATTTGAAAGAATAAATTCGCGTCGTTGCACATTTTAGACAAATGTCCAGACCAGAATCAATTCTTGTTTTGGCCTTATCAATAGATTTTATGTATGTAACCGATCCAATCGATCACTTTGCCATTTTCCACGTAAATTTGTGTAGGCCGATCGTTTCAAGGTGGGTGCTGCTACACCACCCACTGACAACACACTGACGAACCATTTTTGCTGGAAGACCAAGGAGCTGTTTCTAAGTTAAACCTCCTTGGGTTGACCATGGAACTATAACCCCGTTCTACTTCCATGCCGGGAGGACTAGACAGGTACGCAACAATATAAAACACCAAGGTAAATTCTGGATTACATAATATACGGTGAGCGTAATAGGTAATTCATAAGTAAACATTACATAAGGGCTTACAGGTAATTAGTAATTGTTAGGACATGTATTCTTTGTTATGGTAGATATATCTATCAAATATAATTATGGAAAGTGAAATTTGCATTCTTTCGATCAAAGCTCATTAATTATGCAAATAAGCAGGGTGATTAGGTATTCCACATTCAACAATAGCCTCATGTCAAGGCACTTTTATGAATATGTAATGTACGTACCCAATTATAATTACTTTGAATGCTGTAAAAGTTTTATTTTAATGTGATTAGTTAGATACATGTATGTATGTAATTCTTCACGCTTTCCACGTACTTTCTTTGATGGTTTTAGGTGTCGATCAAGGGGTTGTCAGCTTATGATGCCAATAAACAAGGTTGTCATGATTCGATAGTCACTATATCTTCATTCAAATGATTCTTGGCAACTTCCTGTACAATATTAGCACATTGGCCGTTACCAGTTTTCGTTAACATGGTGTACAGTCGTCGGTAGCTATCTGCAGTAATCTCTCCTTCCATTGAAGCCCAGATTTCAATCAATTCTCTAGCTGGATTATAATCAGCATTCTTTGTGTATTTTTGACCCATTTCATCAATCTTAATAGTGGTTAATTTCATCTCATAAGCCAAACCTCGCCAATCGGAAAGGTTGTGTCGTTCATAGTTAAGTATGCTGAATATTTCCGTAGACTCAAATTCTGTGACAGGTTTATTTTTGATGAACACTTTCTAAAGAAATAGAAAGATGAAATATTCATAGATTTTGTTGAATATTTGTAAAGTATAAAATACTCTTTACATTTCTTTTTACATAATAAAATTTTGAGATTGACTTTATTATTGTGAAACCTACTTCTCTCCCCACACCAAAACTAGCAGATAATTGTATTTCAAGTTTGTGGTTACATGACTTGATGCTGATATACTATTAAAGGGAACACCACTCCGGGAAATAGAGACATTTTCATAAACTATATTTTCTGGTTTGGCATTTGATGATTTTGCATCACCTAAATGTTTGACACTAGAGGGAATAAACACCCAGGATTCATGAATATTCATTGTGCAATCATGAATATATTATATCTGCTGACTCGAATCATGCAATGGCGCACAGCAAAAATACCCCATAGATGTAGGAGATCAATTTAATGTTTTTACTGAAATAGTTAGTAGTTGTAGGTGATGTAAAATCCTGAAATGACTCTCCAGAGGTCGTAACTTGTGAAAACGCCTTTATTTCCTAGAGTGGCATTCCCCTTCAATATACATACCGTATTAGTGTTTACATGAACAGGAACTGGCCTTGTCGTTTGCTGTTCTTGTTCCAAATACTGTACACAAGAGAACTCATTGTCAATGTGAGATTGCACCGCAGTCTGAAATATGAAGTCTCGAAACTGGTTTCTGCCATATTGCCATGCAGTGTGATAGTTAAAGGATAAGGTCTGTTGCAAAACGAAAGAAGAAAGTTAGTATTCAACTATAAAACTATAATCATTAATTGATATAATATATATATATCTGTGTGTGTGTGTGTGTGTGTACATGTGTGTGTGTTTGTGTGTGTGTGTGTGTGTGTGTGTGTGTGTTAATCCGAAGAATTGGAAAACTCAGAATTTCTAAGAATTTCATGTGAATTGTATGAGATCGCAAACCTCGTACAAGGTCAGAGTTCAATGTGAAGTGGGTAATGTAATTAAGTAACAATGGCTATTGCTGATCGATTCTACTTCCTAGGGGGTTTTCTAATGTGCACGTAGTTGGCTATTAGAGGAAAATTATTTTCGTGACGGCATGCTGTCTCTGTATTTCTTTGGCGCTCTTTCTGTCTCACTGTTTCCCACTCTGTCAACTCTGTCTGTCTGTCTGTCTGTCTGTCTGTCTGTCTGTCTGTCTGTCTGTCTGTCTGTCTGTCTGTCTGTCTGTTTGTCTGTCTGTGTGTATGTCTGTCTGACTGTCTCTGTGTCTGTGTCTCGCTCTGTCTATCTGTCTGTCTGTCTGTCTGTCTGTCTGTATGTCTGTCTGTTTGTCTGCCTGTCTGTCTATCTGCCTCTGTCTGTCTTTGTGTGTCTGTGTCTCGCTCTGTCTGTCTGTCTGTCTGTCCCTCCCCCCTCTCTCTCTCTCTCTCTCTCTCTCTCTCTCTCTCTCTCTCTCTCTCTCTCTCTCTCTTCTCTCTATCCGTCCTAGCTTAAACTACTATGAAGTATTAATTATATTATAAGACGTGTGTGTGTATATAAATATACTCACTGGTTCTGTCCACAGCTCCCAGGTTTCTTCATTATATTTGTGCATAGAGATATCTACCTCACCCTTATTTCGTGCAAGTTCAAATATTTGAGATTCGCAACTATAGAAATCGCCAATTTTGGACTCTTCAGCATGTGTATTTGCTGCCTGTAAATGAAAGAAGGATACATTTTGTTGTAGAACTCAAGTATGCCAATTAAGGACAAAACATTCTGAGTTTTTCGCTATTGAATAAAAAAGTCCCCCGTTAATATAAACTTACAGAATGCAAGGTATGCATGGTAATTGTTTCAATAGTTCACGTAATCTAGACTAATTAAATTCTGACACTGCTACACTTCCAATTATCACAACTGTTCTGTCATGATAAGATTGGAAGAAAATACCTATATTTATTTGCCAGAAGTCGATAAGATCGGAAGAAAATACATATATTTATTTGCCAGAAGTCGAAAAGAAAGGAAAATTGAAAAATCAAGTGATGAGGAAAATGAATTAGTTAGGTAAATCCATCGGAAACAAAAAGAAAATAAAAGAGAAAAGTAAATAAAAAATAACATTAAAATTCAGGTCAAGACAAAAATATATATATAGTTTAAACCATTCGGGTTTGTGGCCAAGAGAAAACACACACACACACACACACACACACACACACACACACGCGCGCGCGCATACACACACACATATATAATAAAAAAATAATTAAGAAACAAAAAATATGTATGAGCTGTATTATCTCAATACTAATAACTACGCTTGTTGAATATATATAAGGGGCAAATGATGGGTTATAACAATTGTTCAAAAAAAATTATCTAGCAAATACTGCAGTTTTAATTTGGACTTAAAAGTATATCTTGTTCTTATATTTTTTCAGTTGGTCTGGTAATAAGTTCAAGTGTCTTTGTGGGTGCGTATTTGTGTTGGCACAAAGTGTCATCGACTTTACGAATGTAGAAATTGTCTCCTGTTGAAAGTCGCGTCATGTAATTATGTGGTATATTGTGTCGAGGTAGTCGTGCACTGTCTGTTAGAAAGTGTTGTATTTCTAATCAAAGATAAATAAACAAGTATTAAATATACATAAATGTGACCATTTAAGATGTATTTTCTTAAGTGAGTGAATGAAGTTGATAGATGTTTGTAAAAGAGAATAGATCGACTCCGTCTAGACCACTGCTTCTCAACTCAGCAGGAAGTATGGTATGTGACTGTCTTCAACCTGGTAGTCATGACATCGAGGTATGTGACTGTCATCAACCTGGTAGTCATGACATCGAGGTATGTGCCTGACATCAACCTGGTAGTCATGACATCGAGGTATGTGCCTGACATCAACCTGGTAGTCATGACATCGAGGTATGTGACAGTCATCAACCTGGTAGTCATGACATCTAGGTATGTGACTGTCATCAACCTGGTAGCCATGACATCGAGGAATGTGACTGTTATCAACCTGGTAGTCAGGACATCGAGGTATGTGACTGTCATCAACATGGTAGTCATGACATCTAGGTATGTGACTGTCATCAACCTGGTAGTCATGACATCGAGGCATGTGACTGTCTTCAACCTGGTAGTCATGACATCGAGGCATGTGACTGTCTTCAACCTGGTAGTCATGACATCTAGGTATGTGACTGTCATCAACCTGGTAGTCATGACATCGAGGTATGTGACTGTCTTCAACCTGGTAGTCATGACATCGAGGTATGTGACTGTCTTCAACCTGGTAGTCATGACATCTAGGTATGTGACTGTCATCAACCTGGTAGTCATGACATCTAGGTATGTGACTGTCATCAACCTGGTAGTCATGACATCTAGGTATGTGCCTGACATCAACCTGGTAGTCATGACATCGAGGTATGTGACTGTCATCAACCTGGTAGTCATGACATCGAGGTATGTGACTGTTATCAACCTGGTAGTCATGACATCGAGGTATGTGACTGTCTTCAACCTGGTAGTCATGACATCGAGGTATGTGACTGTCTTCAACCTGGTAGTCATGACATCTAGGTATGTGACTGTCATCAACCTGGTAGTCATGACATCTAGGTATGTAACTGTCATCAACCTGGTAGTCATGACATCGAGGTATGCGACTGTCATCAACCTGGTAGTCATGACATCTAGGTATGTGCCTGACATCAACCTGGTAGTCATGACATCTAGGTATGTGACTGTCATCAACCTGGTAGTCATGACATCTAGGTATGTGACTGTCTTCAACCTGGTAGTCATGACATCGAGGTATGTGCCTGTCATCAACCTGGTAGTCATGACATCGAGGTATGTGACAGTCATCAACCTGGTAGTCATGACATCTAGGTATGTGACTGTCATCAACCTGGTAGCCATGACATCGAGGAATGTGACTGTTATCAACCTGGTAGTCAGGACATCGAGGTATGTGACTGTCATCAACCTGGTAGTCATGACATCTAGGTATGTGACTGTCATCAACCTGGTAGTCATGACATCGAGGCATGTGACTGTCTTCAACCTGGTAGTCATGACATCGAGGTATGTGACTGTCTTCAACCTGGTAGTCATGACATCTAGGTATGTGACTGTCATCAACCTGGTAGTCATGACATCTAGGTATGTGACTGTCATCAACCTGGTAGTCATGACATCTAGGTATGTGACTGTCATCAACCTGGTAGTCATGACATCTAGGTATGTGCCTGACATCAACCTGGTAGTCATGACATCGAGGTATGTGACTGTCATCAACCTGGTAGTCATGACATCTAGGTATGTGACTGTCTTCAACCCCGTAGTCATGACATCGAGGTATGCGCCTGTCATCAACCTGGTAGTCATGACATCGAGGTATGTGACAGTCATCAACCTGGTAGTCATGACATCTAGGTATGTGACTGTCATCAACCTGGTAGCCATGACATCGAGGAATGTGACTGTTATCAACCTGGTAGTCATGACATCGAGGTATGTGACTGTCATCAACCTGGTAGTCATGATATCTAGGTATGTGACTGTTATCAACCTGGTAGTCATGACATCGAGGTATGTGACTTTCATCAACCTGGTAGTCATGATATCTAGGTATGTGACTGTCTTCAATCTGGTAGTCATGACATCTAGGTATGTGACTGTCATCAACCTGGTAGTCAGGACATCGAGGTATGTGACTGTCATCAACCTGGTAGTCATGACATCTAGGTATGTGACTGTCATCAACCTGGTAGTCATGACATCGAGGCATGTGACTGTCTTCAACCTGGTAGTCATGACATCGAGGTATGTGACTGTCTTCAACCTGGTCGTCATGACATCTAGGTATGTGACTGTCATCAACCTGGTAGTCATGACATCTAGGTATGTGACTGTCATCAACCTGGTAGTCATGACATCTAGGTATGTGACTGTCATCAACCTGGTAGTCATGACATCTAGGTATGTGACTGTCATCAACCTGGTAGTCATGACATCTAAGTATGTAACTGGTATGAACCTATAGTCATGACATCTAGGTATGTGACTTTCTTCAACCTGGTAGTCATGACATCGAGGTATGTGACTGTCTTCAACCTGGTAGTTATGACATCTAGGTATGTGACTGTCATCAACCTGGTAGTCATGACATCTAAGTATGTGACTGGTATGAACCTGGTAGTCATGACATCTAGGTATGTGACTTTCTTCAACCTGGTAGTCTTGACATCTAGGTATGTGACTGTCATCAACCTGGTAGTCATGACATCTAGGTATGTGACTGTCATCAAACTGGTAGTCATGACATCTAGGTATGTGACTGTCATCAACCTGGTAGTCATGACATCTAGGTATGTGCCTGACATCAACCTGGTAGTCATGACATCGAGGTATGTGACTGTCATCAACCTGGTAGTCATGACATCTAGGTATGTGACTGTCTTCAACCTGGTAGTCATGACATCGAGGTATGTGACAGTCATCAACCTGGTAGTCATGACATCGAGGTATGTGACAGTCATCAACCTGGTAGTCATGACATCTAGGTATGTGACTGTCATCAACCTGGTAGCCATGACATCGAAGAATGTGACTGTTATCAACCTGGTAGTCATGACATCGAGGTATGTGACTGTCATCAACCTGGTCATGATATCTAGGTATGTGACTGTTATCAACCTGGTAGTTATAACATCGAGGTATGTGACTGTCATCAACCTGGTAGTCATGACATCTAGGTATGTGACTGTCTTCAATCTGGTAGTCATGACATCTAGGTATGTGACTGTCATCAACCTGGTAGTCATGACATCTAGGTATGTGACTGTCATCAACCTGGTAGTCATGACATCTAGGTATGTGACTGTTATAACCTGGTAGTCATGACATCGAGGTATGTGACTGTCATCAACCTGGTAGTCATGACATCGAGGTATGTGACTGTCATCAACCTGGTAGTCATGACATCGAGGTATGTGACTGTCATCAACCTGGTAGTCATGACATCGAGGTATGTGACTGTCATCAACCTGGTAGTCATGACATCGAGATATGTGACTGTATTCAATCTTGTAGTCATGACATCTAGGTATGTGACTGTCATCAACCTGGTAGTCATGACATCTAGGTATGTGCCTGTCATCATCAACCTGGTAGTTATGACATCTAGGTATGTGACTGTCTTCAACCTGGTAGTTATGACATCTAGGTATGTGACTGTCATCAACCTGGTAGTCATGACATCTAGGTATGTGACTGTCATCAACCTGGTAGTCATGACATCTAAGTATGTGACTGGTATGAACCTGGTAGTCATGACATATAGGTATGTGACTTTCTTCAACCTGGTAGTCTTGACATCTAGGTATGTAACTGTCATCAACCTGGTAGTCATGACATCGAGGTATGTGACTGTCTTCAACCTGGTAGTTATGACATCTAGGTATGTGACTGTCATCAACCTGGTAGTCATGACATCTAAGTATGTGACTGGTATGAACCTGGTAGTCATGACATCTAGGTATGTGACTTTCTTCAACCTGGTAGTCTTGACATCTAGGTATGTAACTGTCATCAACCTGGTAGACATGACATCTAGGTATGTAACTGTCATCAACTTGGTAGTCATGACATCGAGGTATGTGACTGTCTTCAACATGGTAGTCATGACATCTAGGTATGTGACTGTCATCAACCTGGTAGTCATGACATCGAGGTATGTGACTGTCATCAACCTGGTAGTCATGACATCGAGGTATGTGACTGTCATCAACCTGGTAGTCATGACATCTAGGTATGTGACTGTCATCACCCTGGTAGTCATGACATCTAGGTATGTGACTGTCATCACCCTGGTACTCATGACATCTAGGTATGTGACTGCCATCACCCTGGTAGTCATGACATCTAGGTATGTGACTGCCATCACCCTGGTAGTCATGACATCTAGGTATGTGACTGTCATCACCCTGGTAGTCACGACGTCGAGGTATGTGACTGTCATCACCCTGGTAGTCATGACATCTAGGTATGTAACTGTTATCAACCTAGTAGTCATGACATCTAGGTATGTGACTGTCATCAACCTGGTAGTCATAGCATCTAGGTATGTGACTTATCAACCAAGTAGTCATGACATCGAGGTATATGACTGTCATCAACCTGGTAGTCATGACATCTAGGTATGTGACTGTCATCAATCTGGTAGTCATGACATCGAGGTATATGACTGTTATCAACCTTGTAGTCATGACATCTAGGTATGTGACTGTCTTCAACCTTGTAGTCATGACATCTAGGTATGTGACTGTCTTCAACCTGGTAGTCATGACATCGAGGTATGTGACTGTCATCAACCTGGTAGTCATGACATCTAGGTATGTGACTGTTATCAACGTGGTATTCATGACATTTAGGTATGTGACTGTTATAACCTGGTAGTGATGACATCGAGGTATGTGACTGTCCTGAACCTGGTAGTCATGACATCGAGGTATATGACTGTTATGAACTTTGTAGTCATGACATCTAGGTCTGTGACTGTCTTCAATCTGGTAGTCATGACATCTAGGTATGTGAGTGCTATCTCTAATCCTGTGTGATTAAACGCCGATTGTTTGACCATTGTTGGTCGTCTCTGTCTTGGTGAATGTTTTGCTGATGATAATAATGATGGTGACAGATACAACCATACGTTACGTGATCCTAGCCGCAATGAAGTCTAGTGATGAGGCGTAGCTTGGAACGTGTGCTAATACTTATTTTTCATGTACTATCTCTATTACCTGCGATATTTGGTTATACTGTAGATTGATGTAAACATTCCTTAGCAATATTAAAAGTATACGAGTATAAGAGAGAGTTTTAAATGGATAAAGTTCTACCTCATGACGTGGAAGCTATTTTTTCAGATGAAACCTATACCCACATAAACACTTACTTGTTGAGAAAGTGTTGAATCTTGGGCAAGATAATTTCTAACGGTTATTTTATCTCCGTTCTTGGCTACAAATGGTAGACATCTCATAATTTTGATTTGTGAGGTTCTAGATGCATTTTCAACAGCCGTGTAAGCACCACCTTCTTTTGTTCTAACGAGAACCTTTAGAAGTTGACCATCTCTTACTAAAGAGAAAGGTACCCTTGAGTTTTCATCCAATATACTTGGTTGACTATCATCATTAGTGTTGCTATGGTAAACCTCTATGTTCGGTTCTCCCTCATTTCCTGTTACGCTAGCTTCGATAGCTAGGGTTGCGTCTTCCTGGAATTGTCTGCCTTCCAGTTTGACTTTGACGGTAGCAGACGCCAGGGACTGGCCTAGGGATAACTCTGGAATATGTTTTGATCCATTGGGGCAAGACAAAGTTGTTGTAATTGGTGAATTTCCATCACGAACTGCATTTGGAGGTACGACCATACTAAAACCCCATTGCTTACTATGCAGAATACCACCGGCTGAATCAACAGAAGCATGAGCAATGAGGGATTCACATTTATCTGTAATGGAAGATAAAGCAGTCAACATTTGCTGTGACGTCAATTTAGATAGATTCGTTAGTCAATATTTAAGATATGACGTCATTTTTGACAAAATATTGTGACGTCAATTGAGGTAGATTTCTTAGTCAATATTTGTGATATGACGTCAATTTAGATAGATTCGTTAGGCAATATTTAAGATATGGCGTCATTTTTTATAGATCGTTAGTTAAGATATATTATGCTGTCAATTAAGACAGATTTATTAGTCAATATTTACTGATATGGGGTCAATTTAGAATGATTCGTTAGTCAATATTTGTGATATGACGTCATTTTACATAGATTCGTTAGTCAATATATACTGATATGACGTCAATTTAGTTAGATTCGTTAGTCAATATTTGTGACATGACGTCATTTAGATAGATTCGTTAGTAAATATTTGTGACATGACGTCATTTTAGATAGATTTGTTAGTCAGTATTTGTGACATGACGTCATTTTAGATAGATTCGTTAGTCAATATTTATAATAAGACGTCATTTTAGATAGATTCGTTAGTGGTTTGGAAAGTTAACAGGATATGTTATGTTAACAGTAATGGATAGATAACCATTACGAACATAAGTTGCCGTAAAAGGTTGAACAAAATATGTTTTGATTTTTTTCCTTCATGTTCATTCTACGTCGCGATAATTCACCTTCACATCTTCGATTCTATAGTGCTAAAAGTATTGAGTTAGTTATTACAAATCACAATTACTTTTCTCGATTTTTCATAAATCATGCTAAATTATATTAATCATTCAGCCGGAATTCTCATGGCATACGGGTTTGTTACTACTCATCTAGTGACTTTGAAATGACAGTGCCTTTAGGTCATCAATTTCTCCTCTTCTGAACGCAAAAACATATGAAATGATATCTAAATATTCAGTAGATTAATTATAAATTGTATTTGTAACTTTGAAATACTCGTATCACATAATGTATATGGCAAACAAAGGTATTATCAATAATTATACATTGATGATCATGATAATGAACTATAACCATATGACGTCAAATATGACATATAAGAAGCTGTCTTATAATTATCTAGTTATCTATTTGATATAATTCTAGACTTGAATCTGTCTAAGTTGCTACAATACTCACCCATTGTCCTTATATTAAATCTCTTGCTGTCGAATTCCGTAGACGGAGGAGGTAATCGTATGGAGTAATTAGTATCGGGTTGTAGGTTGTCTAGTACGCACACCTTGCCTTTACGTATAACTTTTTTCCGTTCTTCTTTATCTCTTTCGTCACCCTTATAGTAGACATAGATCGGCCTGGCAACACGTTTTACACCTGTGAACTTGACCTCCAGGATGATTGAATGTGTGGTGATATTCTTTACTTTAACCTCAAATTTGGCTATAGGAAATAATCAAAGTATAAAAACAATAATTATTACTCTAATCATACATAATAAGTGGAGCATTTGTCCAAATATACGAAAGAGTGTCTATAGATACAGATAATGTAGGAGTTATAACCCTGTTCATTCTACCATTATCTCATGTTATGTTGCATACTGTGGTTTTATATTTGAACAGCATATCCCAATTTCTGATTTTCTTAATGGCTGACTAGAAATAAATGCATTTCATTTGATTTTGACAAACAAAACTTACGAGGTTCAAGAGTTCTTTCCATCAGTTGGTTTGTGTAATATCGATCATTCGCTACATGCATTTCACCAACAATTTCATATTCTGTGTCAGGATTTAGTTGATCTAGTGATACCTCGGAATCTCCACCTGTGATGTTATGATTTATTTCGTTAAACTGCACGTGTTTTGAATTGGTCATCTCCCGATATTTTACAACGCAAGAACGTATTTTTGGATTCCAACCATTTGCATCCAATTGAACGTTGACAACAATCGAAGTAGGGGTTACTTTTATTGTTGTGAGATGAATATCTGAAGAGTAAAAGTGGAATAGTTATTCATATATTTTGAACTAAAATGTCTACGTTCATGTATGGTATTACAACGTTAAATCTCCTATAGGTTTGACTCAAGACTATGCCTCTATAGATCCATCATCAATTGCTTTGACATCTACAAATGATTTAGACAATCTCTATCAAGTCCTCATCTAGTAAATATGTTTTTTCTACTTTATGGGGGGGGGGGGGGGCTAACATACAAGTCTCCAGGCATCTTGTTCGTGATTATAAATATTATACGTATATGCACACTTGCTCTCATCAAATTATAACAACTTGTTTATTATTAGGATTATCCAGGTTAAGACGATATCTAACCATACAATATAACCTTTAAATCTTTCAATGTGGAAATATTAGGAAGTGACGCTTTCATAATAACAGAAATGAAATATTTGTTAGTAGTAGTACAATATATATATATATTTAAACTGATTTAAACACGACAGGTTAACAGAAATATTAAAGTTATAATACACAATGCATTGCTTTCAGAAATGTCTTAATTTTTGATAGTTTGTTGACGATGTAAATAATTAATATTGTGTGATGTGAGTTTGGCAAAGGTATGAGTAGATTGAAATATATACTAACTCAGTTCATTTGTCCTCACAGTCAGTTCTTTACTCGTTGATATTGATCCAAGGCATGTCTTTGCACAAACTCTGATAACGTAGTTTGTGTCGGCATCAAGGTCAGTAAGGCAGTATCGATATAGGTTTCCCCTTTCCACGGGACTAACGCTTGGTTCTAACGGCCCAATCTCATCTGTACGTCCACTCATTTTGACGTAAAACTGTTGAGGATATCCATCAGTTTGTCCTGTCCCTATCCATGTTATACCAAGGGAATTTCTTGTACTTTGATCTCTTTCTACTTTTAACTCTTTATTGAAATGGAAACAAATTTTATATAAAGTAGATGAAGTGTGAGTCAGATATCAGATAAGAGCCACACACATATTATGTTTTTTTCTAATCTATATATATACATATAAACTCAGTATATGTACGATGTCTATACTGGAGTAAACATTGCTCAATACGTATGTATGTATGTATGTATGTATGTATGTATGTATGTATGTATGTATGAATGTATGTATGTATGTATGTATGTACGTACGTACGTATGTATGTATGTATGTATGTATGTATGTATGTATGTAAATAACACATCATCAAGTAAGATACACAGGAGCTGTTACACAGTGTTTCATGTTGTTGCAATCATCAGACAACTAACGGTATAGTACTAAGTACTATGAAGGAAGCTCCAGATTCAAAGTTCAAAAGTTATATTTCACGTGATATGGGTGCCACAGTGGAAGTTGGTCAATACATCAATACATATCTATTTTGATTTCGACACTTTTATAATAATTCTGAACGTTTATTTAATAAATTAGATTTGTCAGCATATAAGATGCATAACTTTTCTGGCAGGCAAAGGTCACACCCGCGACCGCTTCGATACGTTTGAACAGGAATTCGAATGTGTGATGACTGACCGGTTGTCAATACAATGCAGTGACTGGTATTCGGACTGTTCCTGCGTGTCTTGATAGATACTGATATATATATATATATATATATATATATATATATATATATATATATATATATATATATATATATATATATACATATATATATATATATATATATATATATATACATATATATATATATGTATATATAACTCGGTGAGTATCAATCTGCTAAGACAGCGCTCTATACCGCAGTGGCAGAGCGTAATACTTTTGGCAGTACTGGAATTCTTTCTTGGTTGTAACTTGGAGTTTCACGCATAGTGCGATCATCAGACAACTCTCAGAGAGTTGTCTGATGATCGCACTATGCGTGAAACTATCTATATATATATATATATATCTATATATCTATCTATATATATATATATATATATATATATATATATATATATATATATAGATAGATAGATAGATAGATAGATAGATAGATAGATAGATAGATAGATAGATAGATAGATAGATAGATAGATAGATAGATAGATAGATAGATAGATAGATAGATAGATAGATAGAAAGTGAGATAGATTGAATTGGTTCATTTACTTCATAAGACAAACAACCTAAATCGTTTTAGAACTTGTACTTACTTGTCGGCTTGGTGTTGTCAACCGTATAAGTAAAAATGTGATTTAATCGACGTAACAGATCTCTGTGTATGTCGTGTTCTGTTTTAAAGTCGGCTCGGTCGATTAACCAATCAGGAAACCATGTCTTTACGATATCGGTAAACGCACATTGGAAT
The DNA here is from genome assembly GCF_964340395.1 of Glandiceps talaboti. NCBI lineage: Eukaryota > Metazoa > Hemichordata > Enteropneusta > Spengelidae > Glandiceps > Glandiceps talaboti. The sequence goes on along the minus strand of NC_135565.1, from coordinate 3,915,766 downwards.
GTGTAAATGAATTTGAGATGTTGAATTAAAACTGGAAATCTACCAATGTCACAGTCTACTGTATAGTCACCTAATGTGTGTTCTACATATTTCATTTCAATGTTGTTGTCTATTTCGTTGTTTATATGAAAATTCTTGAGGAGTTTCACGCGATTTTCGTATGTATGCCTTGCCTTCTCACGAGACAGAACTTTCATTGCTTCCTTTGAATATATCTTCTTCACTTTCTTGATGTACACATCGGCTTTATTTAAGTTGTCTTGAAAATGAACAAAGTCATTGTAGTTTGCTTTGATCGATTTATTGCATGTGGTAATGATGTCAAGAAAGTGTGAGAGAATCTTTGGTTGAGTATCATTTAACGTTGATAATAGTTGTCCCAGGTTAGCACTTGTTAATGGCGTTGTCATACTATCATCCGCAATAATGTGAACGAGTTCATTGTTTACTCTCTTGTAATAATCATTTGGATCGCTTAACTTTCCTATCAAACAGTCACGAATACTTTCCAAAGTCTGTACGCACACTTCAAGGCGTTTAACCATTTCCCGAAAGTCTTGAGGAGATGGTTTGCTGGGCCGTTTCACAGACATTGCCTTGTTTGCTGAAATATTAGTGAGTAGAATCGTAAGACTGTGTTGTGATATGAATAATCCAGTCAGCTAAATGGTTTTATACATCGATTAGTTGAACAAGTCATAACAACATTTGTAAATGAAATATAGTTTTAAATGTTTATTACAAGTTATAAATTCAATAATAAATAAATAAATAAATAAATAAATAAATAAATAAATAAATAAATAAATAAATACAACTGATTATATGGTATTGTTGGAATGTACTAGTATGTCGACGTCCATTTCTTTTCACGGCAATAACTTGTGGTTGGTTGGTCATAGGTCATATTGTCATGGTCATTGGACAGGGTAGCAAAGCGGCTTGCAATTTGTTATCACAACAAACATTATTATTCGTTAAAAAAATAACAGACAATATATACTTGATGTATTTGTCGAAAGGTTGTTTATAATTACACGACGTCGTAATTTGGACTGACATACTAATCAGACTTTCTGACGCATACAGAATGTATTTAATAGCCTTTGAACAATTCATTTATACGGATATTAGATTAGTAGCAGGTTGAGATCTATACATGTCATAACCAAGTGCGGTGGTGCGTTTCTTTGTTTGACCTACCGTTGCCATGTCAACACCAGTGTAACCACCAGCGGCCATATTTGATTTGTCACAAAATATAAACTACGGGTGTCGCCTTATTAGTGTCAAACTATGTGGGGATCAGTAGATGAGGTTGACTTACAGGAAGTTCTACGATAAGTGTACCATTAGCAAGAATTTGATAGCAGGGAAGCCTTGCATGTCAAAATATAGCAACCCCTTGTCAATGTATGTACTATGTGGTCTGGTAACAAATAGGTTCTCTGATCATATAACCCACATATGGTATATGCATCTATCCCCGCCACTTCAAACCAGACCACTACCAATGGAACCATGCAATCAAGTGTTATCTTAAAAAAGGTTAGAAGTACATTTCTTGCAGATAGTATTGTTTATACTTACCCTGACTATCTCAACAGGTGTAGCTGAGTCTGTATGGTCGAGTGATGATCAAGGTACGAACACCTCAAACCATGCCTTTACCGAGAAGCAGAAATAATACCCCAGGCTATCAAGTTATTTATTAAAAGCCTACACAAGAGACATCTTACTAGAAGGCTAAAAGGTGAGAATCAAAATTCCTGACATACGCTAGGAGAATTTCACACTTGACTGACTCTCATCTGCCTAGGGCTTATACTTTTATGCTGTTAAGGAATGGTCTCGAGTCATGTTTTATTCAGGCCGTACCATTAAGGAGTTAAAATACTATCTATTCGATATAAACAACCACTTGTCATATATGTTGTCGACCCTCACGAATTGACTGGTCCTGTACCTATTTTTAAATTGTCCAATAGCTGTGTTAAACATGATGTTGAGTTTACAGTAAAATATTTGACCCCAGGAATGACACCATCGGAACGCTATTGATTATGTACACATGCGTTTAACCATTATATTATTATGTTTGTGGATGTGCAACAACATCGTTTTTGATTTCACACTTTGGTGTTTCATGTAAACGGTCCAAAATTTTAAGTTGTCGGACAATGTGTAAACACAAAAACACATTAAAACGAAAACAATTATTAGATCTCCGAGGCTCCATCCATGCAGCAATATCTGATTTCTTTCAAATCTGGCACAAACGTGCCATGCCATATGGGACGTATGTACGTCGGCATAGCTAATAAAATGTAGTACAAAGAGACTCCATTTAAGTGTCTACCCTATTATCAGGTACAACCTTTCTTGTAAGACGATGATCTTTGACCTTTACCTTTACTTCAGGGTCAGCTATTAAAATCCATCCATTTCCATGTCTATCAGACATTTTGTCGTATTTATTTGTTGCCAATTTGTTTTAAATCATGTCAACAGGTAATAGAGGAGAAGAAAAAATACCCAAGCTTTATTTTTGTTTCACATCACTTTTTTTTACTGATCATGAATGAAGATCATATTTAGCATAATAGATAAATATATTGCTGCACAACTCAACAACTTTAATGCATAGATCAATTCGACATTCAAATGTCTTACCCTATATAATCATATGCAAACTTTCTTGTAAGACACTGACATTGGACTTGACCTTCTGGGTCATTTATCAAAATAAAGCTGTTTTTGTATATTATTTTAAGATAAAGCCTAATTACCGAAAATATTTAATTGTGCAAATTACTCCTTCAAACTAAAAATCTGTACAACCAGGCTCTATTGGATAAGTTTGCTTTGATATGGTTGATGTGTGCCAAATTATATGGAATTTGAAGAGTGCATTTGTAAAATATAGCTTAATTACTGAAAATTATTAACTATGCAAATCTTTCATTAAAACTGTAAACTGCTATATCAACAAACGTTATAGGACATTATAACATATGTCACAAATGTGCTTTGCTATGGTTAATGTATATACAAAACTAAATTGAAATTGAAGTATGTATTCTTAAGATAAAGCCTAATTATCGAAAATCATTAATTATGCAAATTGTTCATTGAAACTGTAAGCTTTATCAACAAACTTTATTTTATAGGACATATACATATGAAATGATATTGAATCTGAAGTATAGGTTCCAAAGAGATAACATACTTATTAAAAACCGTTATTTATACAAATGACTAATTAATTTTCTTTGAATCTTTACCAAAATATACTCAGTTTTTGTCATTACCATATTGAAGATGTTTGGCAAGTTTCATTAGAATCGATGAAGTATGTTTTGAAATATCGTGTCCACAGACAGACACATACATACACATACACATATATACACACAGAGAGAAGCATAACATAACTTCCATCTTAATTCTTACAGATCATTTTTGTGATCACATTTTATATTTTTAACAAAAAAATAACATCGACTACATTAAGACAAAAATTTCACCAAAAATTTAAAAGCGACTAGTACGTTGACAGTATGGCTGCAGTATGCAACTGAGATACTGTATATTGACTTTGTAAAGCTTTGATAGTCTCTCTCGGATATTTGGTAGCGCATTTGGCAAAACCAAAAATTGAATGGGGGGGGGGGAGGGCAGTTATGACAGTCACACTGTGTGAGAAATATGACTGGGAAGTGTCCGTCCAGTGAACAAAACTCGGCCAACAAGTTTGTTTCTAGAGCTTGGTTTTGAGAAGATTTGTAAATTCAAAAGATTCTCCTTTTTTGCTAATACAGATAGGCTACAGTTAATGTACAACAGTATATTTCCTCATATGTGTTCAAATATTTGCAATGCCTTGCGACTTTCATAAGTCATAACAAATAAACCATTATAACAAAATAACATAAGCCCTCTTTTACTTCTTGCAGTAGAATGCAATATTAAGTGTACCTATTTCATCATAATCAAAACATTTGAAACCGTTTTCAGCCAGAATTTCAAGTGCCCTTTCCTGACCCCACATAGCTCCTAAACCAAAGCCACCTTCTGTGGAAAGTGACGTAGGCATGCAACGGAAGAGACTTACAATGTAATTGGTAGCCGCCAGAGGGCGGTCTAAGTTATCAGCATGTTTTGTGTGCCCTGCAATGTCAAACATTATGAAATATCCATCATCTTTGACTAGTCTTCGAATTTCCTTCAGAAGGAGATCAGGTCGACCAACATCATGAATAACATCCATGCAATACACTATGTCAAACTTGGAATTCCAGTCCTGAGACATCACAGTTGCGTCATGATGGTGAAAGGTCACGTTCGAGAGTTGCATCGCCTCTGCACGAGATTTGGCAGCCACGATGGTTTTCTCATTGATATCAATACCATGGAATTCACACTTTGGAAAGTCACGTGCTATATAACAAAGTGCAGCACCACTACCACAACCAACATCACACACTGTAGATGAAGTTTCTATAATAAATCATAGCGACAGCTGACATTAATGTAGAGGTCAATTAACACTGTCCCATACATAAAAGGTAGTAGTCAGACCCAATTAGACATTAAAATATGCACTAGCTGTAACTGAAAAAAAAAATTGTTTTCGATCGTACAACTACACATAAAATAGTATTCAGTGAAAATAGTTACAATACCAATAATTTGATATTGTACATGTCAAATTAGATGCTATCCATAAGTAGTATATAATATGTTGAAATAGTGAATCATTGCTGCACTGATTTTAGGGTGCGAACTCAAAAGACAATTTCATCGGATTTATAGCACCATACTATGTGCACCGCTACACTAGTACATTTTTTGTACGTGTATACGCAGTTGATTTAGTGTTCAGGGTGTACAATGTTATGAATAAGTCATTATATCTATCGAAAACAGTTGTACAAATGTTCCTGTAGCAGCTAGTGCAACTTTAATTTACAAACCTTGCTGGTCATTTTCATCTTCTGTAATGATGGCTTGTTTGAGAGATAAGGCTTGTATATCACTGGTATAGTTCTAGGCTATACTATTCAGGCTATAACACTGTACAACAAAGTAACATGCTGACATTGTGAGCCCATCTGTAACCTTATATCAAATATGACTATATCCGTTATAGGGAGAGAAGATACGTAATACATTTCTTCCTTTTGCCAAAACGATTTTAAAATATGACATCTTGAAACAATGTGAATAAGGATAGCATTTGATTGATAATACTAAACACAATGGTTCAATGTCAGTAATATTTACTAAATATTACCCAGAATTCTTCTTAATTCTTCTCTATCTGTCAAAAAGCTTGGTGGCTTTTCCTGAAGACTCCTGGTTGCCATGGAATCAGACCACGGTGGATGCAGTGTATAATTCATGTACGGGACTCCTAATAAGTGCAAATAAATAAGCAATTACACCAAAAATGTCATAATATTGGACACCAGATTTAAACTGAATGCCTCCCGTAAGGGAATCACTAATTATGCAAATTAAACTAAAAATAAATATGGTAACTGGCTTTTTTATGGACAAGTGTGCCTTCATAGGTTAATGTATGAGCCAAATTATACAGAATTTGAAGAGTGCATGATACTGCTTAATTACTGAATATCGTTCATTATTCAAAATACTCATTAAAGTTGTAGCAACAATATTCACAGGACAGGTGCGTATTATTGTGGTTGATATATGTACCATATTATACGAAATTAGAAGCTTGCATTTTTAAGATACAGCCTAGTTACCTAAAATCATTAAATATGCAAATCTTTCATTAAAACTGTAAGCTATATCAACAAAATTTATAGGACATATCTGCTTTTTTATGGTTAATGTATGTACTAAATGATACTGAAATTCACGTATGCATTCTTATGATATATCCTAATTACCGAAAATAATTAATCATGCAAATCAGTTATTAACACTGTAATGGTACATCAACTAACTTTATAGGGTGTATAAACTTTGTTATGATTAATGTATGAAGTAAATTATATCGAAATTGAAGTATGCAGTCCTAAGATATAGCCTAACTACCGAAAATAATTAATTATGCAAATTATTCATTAACACTGTAAGGTACATCAACTAACTTTATAGGACATACACAGATTGTTATGGTTAATGTATGTACTGAATTGTATTGAAATTGAAGTACAGTGTATGCAGTCGTAAGATATAGCCTAATTACCAAGAATCATTAATTATGCAAATTATTCATTAACATTGAAAGGTACATCAACAAGCTTTACTGGACATATCCGATTGTTATGGTCAGCGTACCATATGTACTGAATTATATTGAAATTGAAGTATGTATTCTTTAGATATGGCCTAATTACCGAAAATCACTAATTATGCAAATTATTCATGAACACTGTAAGGTACATCAACATGGGACATATGCGTTTTTTATGGTTAACGTATGTACTAAATTATATTGAAATTGAAGTATGCATTCTTACGATATAGCCTAATTGCCAAAAAAAAATAATTATGCAAATTATTGTTTAACGCTGTAAGGTACATCAACAAATTTTATAGGACAAATGTATGTTGTTATATTTAACGAATACTCTAAATTATATTGAAATTGAAGTATGCAGTCTTAAGATATTGCTTAATTAGTTGATTTCACTGATATGCAAATTTCCCTAATTAACATGAACAGATCTCGCTCAAAAAATCTAATCAGGTCTAGCCATTACCCTAACGATTATATATATTAAATTCCATTATATTTGAGCCAGCCGTTATTAAGAAAATGATGACACACACACACACACACACACACACACACACACAGACAGACAGACAGACAGACAGACATCCTTTTATACCTCCCGTACCCTTAAATATGGGAGGTAAAAATTAGACGATCGTATATTCAACATTATTATTGTAGGTTTTACACTTTTGATGTGTTTCTCTATACTTTTAAAACGTATAATGTTCATTAAAAGGTATATAAACACGTGTCACCTTTATAGTGTACTGTACTGTTCAGTTTAAATGGAGTGGGAGCACTAACCCATTACTTCCTTCCTTACTTCCTTACTTACTTACTTACTTACTTACTTACTTACTTACTTACTTACTTACTTACTTACTTACTTACTTACTTACTTACTTACTTACTTACTTACTTAATTAACTAATTCATCCATTCATCCATTCGTTTACTTGTTCATTTGTTTGTTTGTTCGTTTATTAATCCATTCAGCCACTATCTACATTCAATCATACATTGATCATTTTTTGCTTTGCAATATTTGCTACAATATAGGATGTTGCGCTGACAAATTGTTATGATTATAATGACAAAAGAGAATTTCATTGGTGAAACCGTTCATGAACTAATTATAATGGTAAAGGACATGCAGAGCAAAGTGTACCTCTCGGTCCATCTTTCTTGAAGCATTCCAAGATATCCTTATAAACTTCACAAATCATAGGTATGCCTTCTAGAAGCACCGCCTGTACACCTCCACCATCTTTGGAACATAAATGTTTATAACGGTACTGGGGTAGAAAATATCTCTCCTCATTTGAATCAGACTGAATATCCACGATTCTACTGGTTACCATGGCACCCAACCATTCTCTGACATACCTGTACACGGAGTAAGAATAGTGTTAAAAAAAGGATAAAAGATAGAATAGCTCGACTGACGATTTAATGTATTTCTTAAAAAATACCAAAAATGGCGTTGTAGCACAACTGTACAGTTTTTTAAAATGTTTATCCATATGCTAGTCCATGCTAACAATAGGTGTTCATTTGCTGAATGACTATACAGTTGCCTATCCAACCATGTTGCTATCTTTGCGATATACGCGATCATTTGTCTGTTGCTATGGGCGTGGTCATGTTGCTAGATATATTTGCATACATTTTTAATGTTAATTGAAGTACTTTTTGAGATATAAATTTTTTACCAAAATTTACAATTTTACACCTAATTTGCATATTACTGATGAGATGCATCCCTCTTAAATTTCAGCCTAATCTGCTGAGTAGTTTTGGAATTATATTTTTTTGACCAAAAAAGACACATTTTAGCCCTAATTTGCATATTAATAAGCAAATCACCATGTTATGAACAAATCTTAATTTACTCACATCTAAGAATGTTCCCACCAAAATTTTATGCCAATCTGTTCAGTAGTTTTTGAGTTAAAGTTTTATGACCAAAAATCAATTTTTTTACCCAAAAACCACACCTCTGATGCAAACATTTTCATTTGAACAATTTCCCAACTAGACACCAGAAGTAACATGGCCACCACATATCAAAGTAATCGGTCCAGCAGTTTTTGACGTTAAGTTCTTCACACACACACACACACACACACACACACACACACACACACACACACACACACACACACAGACAGACAGACAGACAGACACTTTGCCATACCTATAGCACTACTGAACTTTCAGTTGAGTAGTGCTAAAAATTGGTCACTGTTGTTTATTTATCGACGAGGTGTCTTTTATTTGGATTGGACATAATAATGGTGAAATGGTTAGAGGCCATTTACCACCAAAACATAGTCACAGACAATTCTACGCAACCTAAATTAGATGGTAAACTATACTAATCAATTAATAACCACAGTCACACCAAGTACATGTAAACTCGTAGAATCGCTGTTAAATAATGCATATATCGACGAAAACGTTTCTCAATGCATTCAATTACCTATCTGATATTGATTTGTAAATAGCAGTGTTGTATTCTAAAAATGAACCAACTTGAGAAACAGCGTGACCCCATCAGTTTAAATGCATATCGCGGATTTGAACTGTCCAGGTATCGTTCCACCCGCCCACCCATACAACCATGTTAACACACCGACAAGGGCATGGCAGTGTCACATCGATTACAATTTAGGTCATGCAACGCAAAAATTTATGAATATTGGATTATTGCCTAACGAATATGCACGATCTATTGTTACCCTAAGCTTCGCGCGAACTGCACGACAGCGCAAGCGTACCATGGATGCATTATATGAACCACGACGGTTTCCAGCCCCGGGTTTCCAACATCGTCAGTATACATTTGTACACGGGTCGTGTACAACGCAGCTTTGTAATACTCTTCCGTTGACTGTTGATCACTGGCGTAAATATTATACGATGATGATGCAATTTTACCCACCTTTCTTTCAGCCCTGCAGCATCTGCAATTTCATGTGAAGTTTTCGGCTCTCCAAACATTGTCATGGTGTTGAACAGACCAGTTGCCGACCCTATTGCTATGCCGACAGCTGTAAAACCATTCTGGACAATCTCAGCCATCCGATTCCCGAAAGACTCTCCGGTATCGCCGTTATCGGTCGCCATTCTGAACTCCACGAATGGGTGTTTCCTTTAAACTTTGACCTATTTTATGCAAAAAGTTAAACATGTTACGAGCATGTCATGGTTTATTTAAACTTTACAGATACCATTTGCACTGGGCTGTCTGTCAAATGAAATACCCCTGATCCCTAGCGAATTATTATTATTTTATGTGTCCAATATCAAAATCAAACATTTTGTGTTATTTAAGAGAGTTATTAAAGAAAAAGGGATCTAGGAAAGATATACAAAATGGCGGTGGCATTTGTAGTTGTAACTTACAATGTACTGAATAAATCACAACATGTAATACACAGGGACTAGTGCAAGCTCTATTTGCAGACATTGATTTTTGGCTTAGACACCATTATTAAGTGACAATTATCAAAATGAAGCTATTTCGTACATATTGCAAATACCTTGCAGTATATTCAAGCGTGGCTAATTTCTAAGATTTCTTTACAGGAAATACAAAACATGGGTAAATATAAACCACGTTTCAATGATTACTGCACTATATGGAATCGTAGCCGTATGTGAAATTCACTGTGTCTAAATTATTATATATAGCATTATCTTTTTTTTACAAAAGCTATGGAAGGAAACTACATACTTATTTAATTCAAGTATCACTTCAATAGGTGGTATGGTTGTAATATTTACCAGCTGTGACTACCATGTAGGCAGTATGGTTGTAATATGTACCATCTGTGACTAGCATGTAGGCGGTATGGTTTTAATATATACCATCTGTGACTGGCATGTAGGCGATATGGTTGTAATATGTACCACCTGCAACTGGTATGTAGGCGGTATGGTTGTAATATTTACCATCTGTGACTACCATGTAGGTGGTATGGTTGTAATATGTACCATTTGTGACTGGCATGTAGGCGGTATGGTTGTAATATGTAACATCTGTGACTGGCATGTAGGCGGTATGGTTGTAATATGTACCATCTGTGACTACCATGTAGGCAGTATGGTTGTAATATGTACCATCTGTGACTGGCATGTAGGTGGCATGGTTGTAATATGTACCATCTGTGACTACTATGTAGGCAGTATGGTTGTAATATGTATCATCTGTGACTACCATGTAGGCAGTATGGTTGTAATATGTACCATCTGTGACTGGCATGTAGGCGGTATGGTTGTAATATGTACCATCTGTGACTACCATGTAGGCAGTATGGTTGTAATATGTACCATCTGTGACTGGCATGTAGGTGGTATGGTTGTAATATGTACCATCTGTGACTACTATGTAGGCAGTATGGTTGTAATATGTATCATCTGTGACTACCATGTAGGCAGTATGGTTGTAATATGTACCATCTGTGACTGGCATGTAGGTGGTATGGTTGTAATATGTACCATCTGTGACTACTATGTAGGCTGTATGGTTGTAATATGTATCATCTGTGACTACCATGTAGGCAGTATGGTTGTAATATGTACCATCTGTGACTGGCATGTAGGTGGTATGGTTGTAATATGTAACATCTGTAACTACCATGTAGGCAGTATGGTTGTAATATGTACCATCTGTGACTGGCATGTAGGCGGTATGGTTGTAATATGTACCATCTGTGACTACTATGTAGGCAGTATGGTTGTAATATGTATCATCTGTGACTACCATGTAGGCAGTATGGTTGTAATATGTACCATCTGTGACTGGCATGTAGGCGGTATGGTTGTAATATGTAACATCTGTAACTACCATGTAGGCAGTATGGTTGTAATATTTACCACCTGTGACTGGCATGTAGGCAGTATGGTTGTAATATGTACCATCTGTGACTACCATGTAGGCGGTATGGTTGTAATATGTATCATCTGTGACTAGCTTGTAGGCGGTATGGTTGTAATATGTACCATCAGTGACTGGCATGTAGGCAGTATGGTTGTAATATGTACCATCTGTGACTACCATGTAGGCAGTATGGTTGTAATATGTACCATCTGTGACTACCATGTAGGCAGTGTGGTTGTAATATGTACCATCTGTGACTAGCATGTAGGCGGTATGCTTGTAATATGTACCATCTGTGACTGGCATGTAGGCAGTATGGTTGTAATATGTACCATCTGTGACTGGCATGTAGGCGGTATGGTTGTAATATTTACCATCTCTGACTGGCATGCAGGCGGTATGGTTGTAATATGTACCATCTGTGACTACCATGTAGACAGTATGGTTGTAATATGTACCATCTGTGACTGGCATGTAGGTGGTATGGTTGTAATATGTACCATCTGTGACTACTATGTAGGCAGTATGGTTGTAATATGTATCATCTGTGACTACCATGTAGGCAGTATGGTTGTAATATGTACCATCTGTGACTGGCATGTAGGTGGTATGGTTGTAATATGTAACATATGTAACTACCATGTAGGCAGTATGGTTGTAATATGTACCATCTGTGACTGGCATGTAGGCGGTATGGTTGTAATATGTACCATCTGTGACTACTATGTAGGCAGTATGGTTGTAATATGTATCATCTGTGACTACCATGTAGGCAGTATGGTTGTAATATGTACCATCTGTGACTGGCATGTAGGCGGTATGGTTGTAATATGTAACATCTGTAACTACCATGTAGGCAGTATGGTTGTAATATTTACCACCTGTGACTGGCTTGTAGGCAGTATGGTTGTAATATGTACCATCTGTGACTACCATGTAGGCGGTATGGTTGTAATATGTATCATCTGTGACTACCATGTAGGCGGTATGGTTGTAATATGTACCATCAGTGACTGGCATGTAGGCAGTATGGTTGTAATATGTACCATCTGTGACTACCATGTAGGCAGTATGGTTGTAATATGTACAATCTGTGACTACCATGTAGGCAGTATGGTTGTAATATGTACCATCTGTGACTGGCATGTAGGCGGTATGGTTGTAATATGTACCATCTGTGACTACCATGTAGGCAGTATGGTTGTAATATGTACCATCTGTGACTGGCATGTAGGTGGTATGGTTGTAATATGTACCATCTGTGACTACTATGTAGGCAGTATGGTTGTAATATGTATCATCTGTGACTACCATGTAGGCAGTATGGTTGTAATATGTACCATCTGTGACTGGCATGTAGGTGGTATGGTTGTAATATGTACCATCTGTGACTACTATGTAGGCTGTATGGTTGTAATATGTATCATCTGTGACTACCATGTAGGCAGTATGGTTGTAATATGTACCATCTGTGACTGGCATGTAGGTGGTATGGTTGTAATATGTAACATCTGTAACTACCATGTAGGCAGTATGGTTGTAATATGTACCATCTGTGACTGGCATGTAGGCGGTATGGTTGTAATATGTACCATCTGTGACTACTATGTAGGCAGTATGGTTGTAATATGTATCATCTGTGACTACCATGTAGGCAGTATGGTTGTAATATGTACCATCTGTGACTGGCATGTAGGCGGTATGGTTGTAATATGTACCATCTGTAACTACCATGTAGGCAGTATGGTTGTAATATTTACCACCTGTGACTGGCATGTAGGCAGTATGGTTGTAATATGTACCATCTGTGACTACCATGTAGGCGGTATGGTTGTAATATGTATCATCTGTGACTAGCTTGTAGGCGGTATGGTTGTAATATGTACCATCAGTGACTGGCATGTAGGCAGTATGGTTGTAATATGTACCATCTGTGACTACCATGTAGGCAGTATGGTTGTAATATGTACCATCTGTGACTACCATGTAGGCAGTATGGTTGTAATATGTACCATCTGTGACTACCATGTAGGCAGTGTGGTTGTAATATGTACCATCTGTGACTAGCATGTAGGCGGTATGCTTGTAATATGTACCATCTGTGACTGGCATGTAGGCAGTATGGTTGTAATATGTACCATCTGTGACTGGCATGTAGGCGGTATGGTTGTAATATTTACCATCTCTGACTGGCATGCAGGCGGTATGGTTGTAATATGTACCATCTGTGACTACCATGTAGACAGTATGGTTGTAATATGTACCATCTGTGACTGGCATGTAGGTGGTATGGTTGTAATATGTACCATCTTTGACTACTATGTAGGCAGTATGGTTGTAATATGTATCATCTGTGACTACCATGTAGGCAGTATGGTTGTAATATGTACCATCTGTGACTGGCATGTAGGTGGTATGGTTGTAATATGTAACATATGTAACTACCATGTAGGCAGTATGGTTGTAATATGTACCATCTGTGACTGGCATGTAGGCGGTATGGTTGTAATATGTACCATCTGTGACTACTATGTAGGCAGTATGGTTGTAATATGTATCATCTGTGACTACCATGTAGGCAGTATGGTTGTAATATGTACCATCTGTGACTGGCATGTAGGCGGTATGGTTGTAATATGTAACATCTGTAACTACCATGTAGGCAGTATGGTTGTAATATTTACCACCTGTGACTGGCTTGTAGGCAGTATGGTTGTAATATGTACCATCTGTGACTACCATGTAGGCGGTATGGTTGTAATATGTATCATCTGTGACTACCATGTAGGCGGTATGGTTGTAATATGTACCATCAGTGACTGGCATGTAGGCAGTATGGTTGTAATATGTACCATCTGTGACTACCATGTAGGCAGTATGGTTGTAATATGTACAATCTGTGACTACCATGTAAGCAGTGTGGTTGTAATATGTACCATCTGTGACTAGCATGTAGGCGGTATGCTTGTAATATGTACCATCTGTGACTGGCATGTAGGCAGTATGGTTGTAATATGTACCATCTGTGACTGGCATGTAGGCGGTATGGTTGTAATATTTACCATCTCTGACTGGCATGCAGGCGGTATGGTTGTAATATGTACCATCTGTGACTGGCATGTAGGCGGTATGGTTGTAATATGTACCATCTGTGACTACTATGTAGGCAGTATGGTTGTAATATGTATCATCTGTGACTACCATGTAGGCAGTATGGTTGTAATATGTACCATCTGTGACTGGCATGTAGGCGGTATGGTTGTAATATGTAACATCTGTAACTACCATGTAGGCAGTATGGTTGTAATATTTACCACCTGTGACTGGCATGTAGGCAGTATGGTTGTAATATGTACCATCTGTGACTACCATGTAGGCGGTATGGTTGTAATATGTATCATCTGTGACTAGCTTGTAGGCGGTATGGTTGTAATATGTACCATCAGTGACTGGCATGTAGGCAGTATGGTTGTAATATGTACCATCTGTGACTACCATGTAGGCAGTATGGTTGTAATATGTACCATCTGTGACTACCATGTAGGCAGTATGGTTGTAATATGTACCATCTGTGACTACCATGTAGGCAGTGTGGTTGTAATATGTACCATCTGTGACTAGCATGTAGGCGGTATGCTTGTAATATGTACCATCTGTGACTGGCATGTAGGCAGTATGGTTGTAATATGTACCATCTGTGACTGGCATGTAGGCGGTATGGTTGTAATATTTACCATCTCTGACTGGCATGCAGGCGGTATGGTTGTAATATGTACCATCTGTGACTACCATGTAGACAGTATGGTTGTAATATGTACCATCTGTGACTGGCATGTAGGTGGTATGGTTGTAATATGTACCATCTTTGACTACTATGTAGGCAGTATGGTTGTAATATGTATTATCTGTGACTACCATGTAGGCAGTATGGTTGTAATATGTACCATCTGTGACTGGCATGTAGGTGGTATGGTTGTAATATGTAACATATGTAACTACCATGTAGGCAGTATGGTTGTAATATGTACCATCTGTGACTGGCATGTAGGCGGTATGGTTGTAATATGTACCATCTGTGACTACTATGTAGGCAGTATGGTTGTAATATGTATCATCTGTGACTACCATGTAGGCAGTATGGTTGTAATATGTACCATCTGTGACTGGCATGTAGGCGGTATGGTTGTAATATGTAACATCTGTAACTACCATGTAGGCAGTATGGTTGTAATATTTACCACCTGTGACTGGCTTGTAGGCAGTATGGTTGTAATATGTACCATCTGTGACTACCATGTAGGCGGTATGGTTGTAATATGTATCATCTGTGACTACCATGTAGGCGGTATGGTTGTAATATGTACCATCAGTGACTGGCATGTAGGCAGTATGGTTGTAATATGTACCATCTGTGACTACCATGTAGGCAGTATGGTTGTAATATGTACAATCTGTGACTACCATGTAAGCAGTGTGGTTGTAATATGTACCATCTGTGACTAGCATGTAGGCGGTATGCTTGTAATATGTACCATCTGTGACTGGCATGTAGGCAGTATGGTTGTAATATGTACCATCTGTGACTGGCATGTAGGCGGTATGGTTGTAATATTTACCATCTGTGACTGGCATGCAGGCGGTATGGTTGTAATATGTACCATCTGTGACTACCATGTAGGCGGTATGGTTGTAATATGTACCATCTGTGACTAGCATGTAGGCAGTATGGTTGTAATATGTATCATCTGTGACTAGCATGTAGGCAGTATGGTTGTAATATGTACCATCTGTGACTGGCATGTAGGCGGTATGGTTGTAATATGTACCATCTGTGACTGGCATGTAGGCGGTATGGTTGTAATTTGTACCATCTGTGACTACCATGTAGGCAGTATGGTTGTAATATGTATTATTATTATTATTATTATTAGACTTTATTTAAACTCGATAGACTGTTGAGCCAGTGGCTCTTCTCACACAGTGTCGAGAAAAACATTAAAATATATACAATATATATACATTAAATACTGCACACATCAAATGAGGACAAAACAAGCAAAAATATAATAGGTACAATAACAAAATATACGAAAATCAACAATACACTACTGAAATTATGAATCACTTGAAATTGAAAAATGATATTTACATTTGCTTTTAAAAGTCTGCAGTGAGGGACATGATTTTAAGTCAAGTGGTAAACTGTTCCATATTTTTACACCACTGTAGGTAAAACTTTTCTTTAAAAACTCGGTTCTATGTTTTGGAATGTATAAATCTTCCCTGGCAGCAGATCTAGTATTCCGACTATGAACATTGTGTATCCTTTTTAAAAAATTCAAATAATCCGGTGCTAAATTGTTTTGTACTTTATACATTAAAATTGACTCATTATATAAAACCCGTTTTCTGAATGGTGTCCAATGCAATGTACGGAATAAAACATCACTAGAAGTGTTATAATCACAATCTAAAAGAACTCGTGCAACAGCTTTCTGGAGTCGCTCAATGCGCACTAAAAGTTTGATGGAACAGTGACCCCATATGTTGGAACAGTAATCAAAATGGGGTAGAATAAAACAATTATAAAAACTCATCATGGCCCTTTTAGTTAGAAAGGGGCGAATACGTCTGAGTTGAAGTAACTTAAAAGCGATACTTTTACATACAGAATTGACTTGTTTTTCCCAGCTTAAGGTATCATCAATGATTATACCCAACAATTTATCATGTGTAACACACTCCAGTAGATCTCCATTACATAAGACATTAAATGATACATCAATTCTGGCTTTTCTTTGAGAAGTTCCAAGGATCATTGCTTTTGTTTTCTGTGAATTGATACACATGAATTATTAAGGTTACACCAGTGCGAGATGTGATGCATTTCTTGATTAAGCTTATTCTCAATTTCTTTCAAATTAGTACTGGCGACATGTGCAGCTGTGTCATCTGCATACATGTAAAGATCAGATGTATTTGTAAATAAAGGAAGATCATTGATGAAAAGTAGAAAGAATAAGGGGCCTAAGATAGATCCCTGTGGTACACCCACAGAGACTTGACAAGAATTACTAAATGCCCCATTGAATGAAACCATCTGGTTTCTTTCCTCCAAATATGATGTGAAAAACAACATAGTATTTTCTGAGCATCCATAAATTCTAAGTTTTTGTAGTAAGATATTGTGATCAACAAGATCAAAAGCCTTTCTGAAATCAACAAGTAGGACGCCTATGAGATTTCCCTTATCGATTTCTTGGTACCATGAGTTAGTGATATTTGTTAATGCTGATTGACATGAGTGAAACTTGCGAAATCCTGATTGTTTGTTTGACAAGAACTTGTAATTAAGTGCACAAAAAGTTATAGAAGTGAGTGTGAACATGTCTTTCTAAATTTTTTGATAAGACAGGCAATATGGAAATAGGTCTGTAATTTGATACAATATCTCTTGCACCTTTTTATACAATGGTGTCACTTTTGCAGATTTCCACTGAACAGGAAATGTCCCAGAGGAAATTGAATGATTGAAAATTGCAGTGAGACTAGATGTTATTTGAGTTGCACCAATCTTCAAAAAGCGAGGACTAATGCCATCTAGACCTGTTGACTTTTTGCAATCAATACTCCTGAGAAATTTTGTAACTTCGGCTTCTTGGAGCAAAGGGATGGCAAATTTGTTATCGTTTGGGAGATTACATGAAACAAAGTGTTTCAATTTATTAATATTGTCATCATTGTTGTTATCTGTTTGTTTGATATACTCAGAAGCTACATTTGTGAAAAAATTGTTGAACACATTAGCCATTTCTTGTATTTCTGAAATTTCATTACCTTGACTTGTTAAAAAAGTGGGGTTTTTACAATTGGAAGTTGGAATAAATTGCTTAAAAAATTTCCAAAAATCTGTGGTACCTTCAAACAAAGTTGTAATATGTACCATCTGCAAAATATTGTACATTCGTAAATCTCGATAATATTAAGACTGACCCTTTCTCGAAAAATGGAAGATATATTGACAATGCAGTCAATAACGTCATAGGAAGTGTCAGGGAATAAAACTCTGAAAACAAGTTTGTTTCTTATTTATTGTCTATGAGAAAAAGGTAAATGCAAAAAGTGTCTCCTTAATTTAAATCGCTGCAGTGCCTCACGAGTTCAATAAGACTAAATCATAACTACACTGCAGTAAAATATAACATAGACTTTGCTAGCTGTTTCTTCATAATCAAGACACTTGAAGCCGTTTTCAGCAAGAACTTCAAGTGCCCTTTCTTGACCCCACATTGCATTTAAACCAGCACCACCTTCTGTGTAGAATGACAAAGGTATGCAGCGGCAGAGAATCATTATACAATTGGTAGTCGCCTAGCGCCTGAGGGCGGTTTATGTTTTCAGCATGTTCTGTGTGTCCTGCAACATCGTACATTACGAAATATCCATCATCCTTGAGCAGTTGTCCGATTTCTTTGATAAGTAGGTCAGGTTGACCTACATCATGAACGACATTTATGCAGTACACCATGTCAAACTTCGACATGACATTTAATTTGCGTCACCAAGGTGAAAGATCACGTTCGAGAGTTGCATCGTATGTACGCGTGATTTAGCAGCCATGATGGTTTTCTCATTGATGTCCATGCCATGTAATTTACACTTTGGAAAATCATGTGCTAAGTAACACAGGGTACTCACTCACTCACGCACTCACTCACTTACTCACTCACTCACTCACTCACTCACTCACTCACTCACTCATTCACTCGCTCGCTCGCCCAGCCACTCAACCATTCGATGCCCGAAGGATTCTCCAATATTGTCGTCACGGGTCGCCATTCTAAACCCCAGGAAAGTGGCTGTCAATCTGTAAAACGAGACCCTGACCCGGTTTTGTGGCAATAACGCAAATATGTCATTAGCTTGTGCACTTAGATTTGCACATCATAGCATAGATTCTGTGTTGGATTGTCTGTCACACTAGCAATACCTTTCAATTGGTCCATGAGGAATTATCAATTTATCACCATCGATTCACGATAAACATATTGGTGGAAATAAGAACATATGTATCAATCGCATGGCAAATGCATATGTTGTGTGATCTGCAGTCACAGAGAATTTAGCCAGCTCTTGATTAGAATTTTGTGTTATTAATCACCTAATAAAAACATTAGTACAGCTTGGCTGTAAATTGGGCGTGAACATTAACATCAACTGCATGTTGATGTGAACCCATCCACAATTAATCGAATACATTAAAGTTGTACTAGATGTTAGTGGAATATTATGTTGTCAATTTGACAAAAAATATATTCACTGAAAATTGACAAAATGCCAATAATTAGATAATATACATATCAATTAGGCGTTAGTTGTATCCAGAAGAAGTACAGCAACAGTGATTGCAGTTTGGCGCTTATTTTGAGATGAGGAACCCAGAAATCAATTTGATTGGAATTCCATATTGAGTGTACAGATACACAAATGTGTTTACCTACAGGTGAATCTATACTGTTCAGTGTGTATGACAATACACACTCAATATCTTTACATTTGAACTTTATGAAGTTGATTCTTAACGGAATTCGAAGACTAACTTGACGATGATTGTTGAAAGTGCATGTACCTACAATGATCACCTTATCGTGGCGATCTCTATGTAGCAGTAGACAATGTTTATGTCTACACAAAGAAAGCAGAGTTGTCTCAGTGGTGACTGTTGATTATCACTGGCACCCCTTGGTGTGATGGCTCCTATCTATCAGATGTAATAGAACCCATAAACAGCAGGCACCAAGTTTGAATTCCTACATGTAGCATCACAGGGGGCTCAGGCTCAGGTAGTTGTATAATACAAACAAGCAAACAAAAAACAAACAAACAAACAAAAACGGTCAACCAAACAAACACACACAAACAAATAAACACCGACCCCTTCAAAATGTTCACAATTGTAGATACGCTTTAGGGTTACCCATAGTTACCATATGACAACAGTGAAGGGAGGAATCTATAGACTCTAGCATTTTCTTCTTTACCAGTTTTGTTCATTCAAAAATCCTTCTGACACAAGGGTGACAAGCCTAGTGTGTCTTCAGAAAATTGTAAAAGTTGTGGATTTTCCACCAGCAGATAATGTTGTCATTTCCGTCTGCTGTGAAATCATGTACACATGCACCTATCACTTTATCAGTCACCAGGTTTTGGTGATGATAGCCATGCAAGTATCAGTACGAAATTGTTGACTGGTAAACACGCCAATGAATCTAAACACTACACGACCATGTATTGACAAATCACAACACAGGAAGTGGATTAGGTGTGTTACAAATCATATAAGAGCAAAACCTGAAAAATAGTGCCAATGGCATTGTAGCACACCTGCTAAGTTTGTGATAAGTTTTGAAAATTGTATATTAACATGCCCATACAATCCCACTTTTTTACCTTTGTGCAATACACACCATCATTTGAATGTTGCGAGGGGTATGGTCTTTTTGCTAGGTATATTTCATTTTTTTCCTGTGAGTAGGTGTCTTTTTAATTTGGCATTGGCGTCTGACGTCTTTCAGGAACTGTCCAGCACCCATGTTTGAATATCTCACAACAATGCCAGCAAAGTGTGTTTAAGCTTCATGAAAAATAAGTATGCGTATGTACTGCCCGTAACATGAAATAGTCGATGTTTTGCATATTGATGACTGTCACTAACTCTCAACGTTTCTGGATAGTGTGTATATTTATTGCAAAGGAGACTCACGAGTGGTGAGATATTCCAATGCCTGTTTACACTGATATTCAACCTTTATGTTGTCGTTTACGTTCTTGGCCGTTGTCCATACATTCAATACATTCAACATTCGCAATCTCAGTTCTGGTGTCTTGTTGATTATTTTTGCAGAAGGGATGTGCATTTGTGTGTCATGTATTTTGATCATTATGTTTGTCAGTAGTGTATGGTGTGCATTCTTCATTTGTGATACAGAAATCCTAAATAGTGATACTGCTTCTTTCCATGAGACTTTCGACATTTAATAATCCATGGAGTTGCAAGCCATCTTAGTAAAGTCAGTCCGCTTCAGTCTGAGGTTATCACTTATTTCTGTATTTTTCTTGGTGTCACTGTATATCTTTAACCACCGGATTCTGATGAATAACACCAGTGTTTCTTGATCTGTTTCAAGTTTATCAATAACTGAATTCATTTCCCATGAGAGTGAGTTAACGTCTTCAGCAAAGGATGATATCTCCTTGAGTTCATTAAAAAAGGTTGATGAGCTGAAATCATTACGTATGTCTTTAAGTTCACTCCCATTTATTTCCATGATGGTGTATAGATCTCTGAGATCTATCATGCTTTCGTCAACTTCATCTTCCCCTCCATACATATCTTTCACAAACTCCTCCTCATCACCATCATCATTAACTTTAGGTTGTAATTCTTTGCAGCAGGTCGCTGTCAGATGTTCGTCTAAAGTTGAAGGGGTACGTGGTAGAATGATGAAACAGTTTGGTTAACGGGTAGCATTCATTCCTTTGAAAACCCAATAACTTGCAATGACTCAGTGGATTTGGCTCTCGATAGGGCCACATACATTTATAATTAACCAGTGACAAATTCATTGCCAGAATGAATGACAACACAAAGTAAAGTCTGTCCTTGAGACTTGTGTGCCGTAATCGCCCAACATAATTTAAATGGAAATTGGTTACGCCTGCCAATTTCCATGCCTTGTTCATTTCTAATTATCCATGTTCTTCGTGTTACTGCTTATTGAATTTATTTCTGTACTCTGGAATAAGACAACTGGATTCCATTTTCATCAATAAATTTGAAAGTACCAATGGAACCATTGTGTAAATCTTTAGATATGTTATGATAGAAGCATAACAGGTGCTCCTTCTTTTACCTGAAGGGTCTTCAGAGCAATACAACCTTTATCCACTTCTCTTCTGATCCACTGCCTTGAATACATGGCACTGACCAGGTAAACGGCCCAGTCCATACATATTGTGGAAATCCATGGCCACATCTACATTTGTGAAGTAAATATGTGTTGGTAAAGATGTTTGTTGATTTGGTAATGACTTCTCCAATGTTTTCAGGAAATATTCAGTTTCTGCATCACACTGTCCAATTCGTATGGAATTCAAAGTTTGGAGTAAAAGAGTTTAACTCTGCTGTCTGTATATTGTCTTTTAAAGCACTGAGTGTTTGAATGTGGGTGTCCAAAGTTGAGCTGTGAAAGCATAGTAGCCTGGATTGACAGTAAGGAACTGGTGGCAATTGATAGAAATCACCTACTCCAATTATTTGAATTCCATCAAATGGTTGACTATTTTCTCTGCATTGTTGGGAAATTATTCATATCATGTTAAAAATTCTTGCACTTAGCATAGAAATCTCGTCAACAATGATGACTGGTACTTCTTGTAATCTTTTGGTGACCTCTTTTTTCTTTGTTATTGTTGTTGTTGTTGTTGTTGTTGTTGTTGTTGTTGTTGACAATGGCATTTATGGATTGGTCTGCCAAGCCAAGCCCAAAGTAATACAGTCTCAGCTTTGACTGGCAAATCTTCATATACACTGAAAGCAGCACCAGTAGGGCATACAGTCTTAATGGTATTTTTGCCATGTGCACATGACAGATATTCAAAGATTTTCTGGACAACACAACTTTTACCACTAACAGTAGGTCCGCGTATGAACAAATTAAGACCCAAACTTGCCAAGAACTTGCAAACCCGCCATGTTAAATGTTGCATCATGGGAAATGTGATAATAAATACTAATGAATTGGTATTGTAAACAAAACTGTTACATTGTTTGCAACCACGAATAATCAATTCATAGTCACCCTGACCATTGTGGGAGGTTTTTTATTGGTAGCTCCAGGTTAGGTATTATAATAACCACAGATAATCCCATAGTCCTTTGCGTCTGAGCATGCTCAGTCTGGATTGCAAGTTCCCTATTCCCTTTGTTGATCTTGTGATAAACTGTTTTAAAAATATGTTGTGATACAATCAAAATAATGTAAATCTTACTATGAAATACTGCAAAGACGTTTAATATTTTTTGGTAAAATTTAGGTCTTCCTTTCAACCGAATTTAATGTCATAGAATGTTTATGCGTGCACCAAGACAATTCCTTTCAAATAATTAACTTTTTAGTATTCATAGCTTCTAATTAAAAGCTTTATAAAATAAATTAAACAATACAATACCAGATTTAAACTGAATGCCTTCCGTAAGGGGAGAACCATTAGATTTCTGGGGGGTGGAGGAAGTGGGTATGGCAGCAAAAAATATTTCCCATCACTGTGACAGCAATTTTTTTTTCTATTGTCAGTCCTGCATCAAATTATATTTTCCATATGTAGAAGCAATGCAAATTTGTTTACATTTTTTTCTCAAGCCATTTAATACGGGAAACTAATTATCTTTTTTTTCTCCTTCACCTGCCGACAATTTTTCAAAATCCTCCACCCCCACCCCCAGAAATCAAATGGTTCTCCCCTAAGGGTAGTCTTGCAATTTCATGATTTATGCAAGGAATTTAGGTTTATATCTGTATCTGCTAAGTGTGACTATTTTGGGCGGTCAGTATTTGTTTGTTTGTTTATTATTCAGTTGTTTGTTTGTTTTTACATTTGTTTGTTTGTCATCGTAAACAAAACTAACTGAGCCTGAGTGGTAGCATGTGTCTGAGCTTGTGACTGGTGCATTATGAGAGGTCTTTATACAAAAAATGGGTGAACTTTCAAATTTAGTAGCCTTTGGCTTTGGTTGTAGTTTTGGCACTCAACCATGTACAATGGAAGCTTCCATGGGTTTTATTGCCACACTGATTATTTGAATGTAAACTAGTGATAGAACTGTTCATAACATCGAATTTCAAATGACTTTTGATCTTGGGTATACAATCCAACGGGTGCCAGCTACGATCAACAGTGACCACCTTGTCAAGTGTGATT